>NW_027506996.1:120541-322386 GCF_052324685.1 Brachyhypopomus gauderio
TGTGTGTGTGTGGTGTTTTTATCTTGTCATGTTGGTTACGGTGGAGTCTTCATCCATCCTGGCTGAGGGCGGAGGTGTGCGCTGTGCTCGTGCGCCTCTGTGATCTGAGGCTTTAGCCTATTTTTTTTATTGGAGGATAAGTGGATGAGCAAAGATAAAAAAAAATCAATGGATAAAAGACGTAGCAGTGAAAGTTTTGATCCGTTAGATGGTTTATTTGCAAAAATGTTTCCTCATAGCTCAAAGCACAAGTTACCGTCTACAAACGCAGAGATACTGATATTTATCCCATGCGTGTAATTGTTCAAGAATGTAACACTTTGTTCAAGATGTGTCCTAAACCCTTACACTCACTCACTCACTGTTAGCAAACTGTCAGATGAAACCCAGGAGTTTCTCAGCAGGGTTAAGGTTAGAGTTTACAGTTAGGTTTAGGTTTTGAGGTGAAGTTAAGGTTAGCTGGGGTTAAGTTGATGGTTCCAGTTACACCATGTTAGATTTAGATGTCATTTAATTGCTATTCGGGTGCGTGCTGGTTAAAGTGTTCGTCTATAAAGCTTCTGCAGGGGAGCATGACGGTTAAACGTTATCCTTCTTTCTTCACCAGGAGCGGACGAGGCCGAGCCCGGCTCTGACGGCCGCGGGGACTTCTTCGTCAAGCAGGAGGAGGCGCTGGCCGGAGACGCGGGGTTCCTGGGCACCTCGATGGCCAGTGAAAGAGAGGAGGCAGTGGGCAGGGGCCAGGAGCGAGGCGGCTCTGTGGCCAACCTCAGGGCGGCGCTGATGAGCAAGAACAGCCTGTTGTCTCTGGGAGCGGACATGCTGAGCGAGGAAAACCCCCTGCTGTTTGACTACCTGCCCAAAGGAGGCCACTCGCTCTCCCGTAAGTCACAGTGTATTATCCTACTGTAGTTACCGGAGACGTATAAAGACTCCCACTTACCACGTGCTCTTAGAGGTTCCCTAGATTGCAAACAGATTGCTTATAGACACCTTCTGAAGATGATCTATGTTTGGATGTCCAGAGCTTCAAGGTTCCACAGAGTTCCATTAAAATGCCTGGGGCCATTAAGAATAAGAGGCTGTTGTCTGACTGTGTGAGCTGATGTTGTACTCTCGGGCCCTTTCACCCTGGCTCTAGATGCTGGTACTGCAGACGCCTTGGTTTCCTGTGATTGTTAGCGTTCTGACGGCTTTAGGGTCTAGTTCTGAGTGTGCAGGACATGTTCTTGTGCCATGGCAGTAGGGATGTTTATTTTGTGATAAAGGAGTTTTTCATTTTTGTAGTGAATTAATGTGACTTTGAGCTTGTTTTACTCTGGAATGCGTATGTGATATTTTAAATACTTTTTGAAGCTCTGGACATTTTGAATTCTCATGCACAAGTCCTTAGCATGTATTCTAACATAAAAATGTGTGTGTGTGTGTGTGTGTGTGTGTGTGCGTAGGCCATATTTCCCTCGTAACTGCTTCTTCCTAACATATTTTATAAGCCGTACACAGATTATAGGTTAATAAAAGCCTTTAAATATTTACACTGTTGTTTTTTGCACACTGCACCACTCCATCAAGGTCTCTCACTCTTTCTCTCTCTCTCTCTCTCTCTCTGCGTGTTTGCCTCTCTTTCTCTCTCTGTGGTAATTGCGTCTTTTGTGTAACTCCCTTCGTGTTCTGAGTGAGAGAGGAACACTGAAGGAGAACTCAGAGCCACTCATCCTGTCCCTCAGGGCAGACTCTAATATGTGTGTCCGGGTCTGTGTATTCTCCGCACTGGATTAAGGCTTAATGGCCACTCTTAAGGACGAAACACAGTCGCTGTCAGTCAGGCCACCAGTGCTTTGTTTAGCCAACTCTAGCAATAAGGAAGCATGTAAAACTCTATCTGAATGAATGTGGAAAATGCTGTGCTGTAGCCGTGGTCTCTAAAGTCTCAGAAGTGTCTTTATTTGTGTATAGAGCAATCAGGAAATATGATACATAATTGCTCCCAGTGTCTGTTTGCCAGGGAATATCACCAACATTCGCTTTGAACTAGTGTATAGAAAAAGACGGTTCATGTTTCTGGGCAAAACGCACAACAGCAGCACACCAGCACGACAGTAGCTGGGCCCACACACAAGAGTTCTGATAAATGTCCAGCAGAGGGGTCAGGCCGGCCTTTCTGAGAGCGCGCAGGACTCTACGACGGGCAGCGCTGTTCAGCCCCGGGCCTTTCTGCTCAACCACCTCAGCACTCCCGTGTCCCTCTCTCCAACTTCAAAGTGCGCTCGCTTAAGTCACGGAAAGGCGTTGATTTAATGGAGCCGCAGGGTCCCGCCCGGTCAGCGGCATCGGGCCCGCTCAACACCACATTCTCAGCCGAGCCTCCGCAGAAACTGATCTGAGGTCAGAGCTTGGGCGTGTGATTGGCTTTAGACATGCGCGTCTCCCTTCCTCACCCACTGATCTATAGACTGTGACAGCGAGCTGCCAACCTGTCCACCCAGCTGTCAGTGCCAGCATCTCAGGGGAGCGTGCACGGAGTGTTTGTGAATTTGAGGCTCGATGATACACTCAGATGCCGGTTAGATCTCGCGGAGCGTGTGGGAGCTGTATTACAGGGGACAGGCATGGAAGTGAGACTGACGATCGCGTTGATGGACTGAAGGCTTTTTATTGTTTTGCATTTTGCAAGAAAATAAAAATGGCAGCAAGGTGGTGAAACTATTTAAGCGAGACTGTGTGTGGGGGCATATATATGTGTGTGTGTGCATGCATGTGAATGAGAATGTGTGTGTGTGTGTGTGTGTGTGTGTGTTGTAAATACACATGTTGGGCTGTCCCGTTCCTAATCTTATATTGTGACTCCAGAGTGGGTTGTTATCATACAGGAGCCCTATGGAAACTTCAGAGAACTCACAATTAGCATAATTACTGGGGACCAATTAACCTTGCTCTCAACTTAAGATAAATGGGTTTGTGTGTGAGTCTAAACTCACGGGGGTAGGGCATGGGATGCTGTTTTCAGTGCTCAGCACCAAGTATTTTCTCCAGTCTAAACCATATGTAAAGTTTTATATTAAGCTTCCTCTGTCCATACACAGTGTGCAGTAAATACTGTAACCTCGATCTAATTCTCTAGCATTTTACTGTTGTTCACTCGGATATGTAAATCCAATATTTTAATAAGCAAACTCTGAATATAGCCAAGTTCTGGGACACCAACTCCAGCAGAGACCAAAATGAAACCAGAACATTTTCATTATATCTTTTTCAGATGACCACGGTGTAAGCCAGTATTATTTGTGTAGTTCTCATTTGGTGTTCATTATGTTATGAGTTATGAGTTATGATTCCTATTTGTGATCAGATCAAACTGGTCACAGTTCACAATTACCTGAGATCACACACACAGAATTATTAGCAATTGTAGCAGTCATTGTCATAATGTTATTGTGTTGCTGTTCTAACAAAATACAAATACTGTAAAGAAATTTGAGCAGGTCGTTTTGCCTTATATTATGCCAGTGTTTTGTTTTGCCCAACTGAAAGGCAGGTGGTTGTGTATCAGGGTATTTGTTGGACTGTGTGGATGTGAGTGAGTGAGCGAGCTCCCCCCCCCCTCCCTGCTCACTGCTCCCACTCCCATGGGGGGGGCGGACAGGTGGGGGTTAGTGAGGTGAACATGGCACTTAGACGCCTGCCCTCTTCTGGCCCAGCTCCTGAGAGAGAGAGAAAACAAGAGAGAGAGAAAGGGAGAGAGAGGGAGAGAGACAAAGAGAGAGTGTGAGAGAGAGAAAGGGAGAGAGACAAAGAGAGCGAGTAAGAGAGAGGTGGGAGAGAGAGAGAGAGAGAGAGAGAGAGAGAGAGAGAGACAGACAGACAGACAGACAGACAAAAAATAAGTGAGAAACAAAAGAGAGACAAACAAACAGAATGAGACAGACAGTGAGAGAGAGAGAAATTATTTTGTCATGGCAATAAAGCTCATTTAAATTGAAATTGAAAATGGAGAGACAGACAGACAAACAGAGAGAGAGACAGAAAAAAGTAAATTGAACTTCAAAGCCTTCATTCACAGTCATATGTTAAGTTTTAGATATATTATTTCACTGATTTTACACTCTTGCACAGACTCAGTTTGCAACAACTGCTTAACTTTTTGTAAAACATGAGGCACATTTGGAGAATTCTGATATTGTGGGACATTCATGTTTAAATTCTTAATTTATGGAATTAAAATATGGATATTACCGCAAAGAATGGTGTTCATATATCACTGCAGCTCATCTTGTACTGTGGTCTGCAGGTCGGGCTGCAACAGCAGTTTGTCAAATGATTGCTGCTGTGAAGTTCTCAAATACGCATCAAATGTTTTACACAGTGTGTGGTGTTGAGAATACGATCCAAATGTGTAGCACATTCTTTTAAATTATTTCAGTGCATCTGTCAGTAAGGCTTAAAAAGCCTAAATGGACTAGGTCCACCATTTTAGTCTGGGCTCAAGCAGAAATACAGTTCAACTAATAGGAGAAGCCCACATCTTCAGGTATCTCCACCCTCCCAGTCTTTCTGTGCTTGACCGTCTCACAGCAGGACTCGTATAGATGGCCCTCTCTGCCCAAACCCGGCATCGGGTACAGTGGCTGAAGTGGGACAAACTGATCTGGGGCCAGCAAAACAAAAGTGTTGATCCTCCATGGTCACATCACCTGCCTGATCCTGGTCATCTCCTTTACCTGTGAAGCTACATGCTGGTAACTGTCTTACGATTATGGATGTTCTTAATAGCAGGAATAAAAACCCTGCTGAAAATACAAACCATTGCTGAGTCTTAAGAATGAGATTAGGGAGAGCACTGGAGATGATGTTTGGATGTGCAGATGAAACGACTGTTAGTGCATAGGGACGAGACGTCAGGATCAGACCAGGGAAATGGGTACAGGGGACATGTGGGGAAGAGACTCCACCCACTGTGTCATGACCTTCCTGCAGTGGGATGAGTGTGTGGTGATGAGTGTGTGGTGAGACAAAGACAAAGAATGGGGTGAGGCCATTTTTATTGGGCAACATTCACACTGTGTTTGTGTAGGAGTGTAATTGAGTGTGTGTGTGTGTGTGTGTGTGTGTGTGTGTGTGTGTGTGTGTGTGTGTGTGTGTGTGTTCTCATGGGGAACGGGAGTGCAGGGTGTGGGAGACGAGTATTCCAGGAATCCGGCCATGGTCTTGCTTTACCAGAGGGTGTGCATCTGTCTTTCCAGCACCTAACCGCCTTCCCCAACAACACGGTCCTCTAGAAAACCAAAGCGCAAACAAACAACTACACAAACATCTTCGCATTTAAACTTAAATATTCATTTAATTGAAAAAACCATACAAAATCTCATAACACAACCCATAACAAATCATATTATCCAACAGAACATGGCAAGGAATCTTTAATTTGTCATGAGGCATCGATTCAGCAAGCAACATGAAGCTGGGAAAATAAAATATGAGGTATAAAACATCAAAATGCAAACTGTAAGCCAGCCTTTTTTGCTGCATACAAATAGAAGTCTTGTCAAGCGTATCATTCAGTGTCATCAAACCTTAAACCACAATGAAGGAAGTGAATAACTCGTGTAAAAACTCAACAACACTTTATCCTTTTGTTAGCCAGTGTTATACTGTGGGGGGAAAATAAACTAAATGTTATCAATATTCTGAATGATCAAAGGAACAGAGCTTATCATTAAACACAGCGCAATAAATCCACCACCTCCTGTTTTCTGTTTTGGATGGACTCAACTGACCGTGTTTTTCCCGATAACTGAAACGAAGAAATTCAGGCATCTTTTCGAAACCCCTTTTCTTTCTCTCTCTCACGCAAACGCGGGCAAGTGTACACACACACACACACACACACACACACACACACACACACACACACACACACACACACACACACAGGCGGCCCTCCCTTGTGTGTGCACGTGGGAGGATGGAGAAGCGAAAAAGAGCGAGTGAGAGAATTCAACCCCTAACCCCGCTCCTCATGGAAAAAAAAAAAAAAAAGAAGCAATAAATAAATAAATAAATAAAACGCTCATCTTTTTCCCATTATTTTATTCCTTCATTCCTATCCCGCTCTCCCTCTCTGGTTGTAAAATGAAGTGACTGTGTTTGGCCCCTGGCCCCGCCCCCTTCCCCCTCCTCCGCTGTGTGGAAGATGGCGGCTCTCAGTGCAGGTGGGTGAGACTCCTCTCCTGTGCTCCCCAGGGTCTCACTGCTCCAACGGCGGCAGCAGCGGTAGTGCACACCGCCCCGGGGCCCCGTTCCATAGCAAACGCAGGGCGTCTTCGTCCTCCCCTCCGTCCGCTCTCCCTCCTCTTCCTCTCCCGCCGTCCTCCGGGCGACGGCGTCCCGGGGCGCTCGGCCCGCCGCTGGCCGGTGGCCCCTCATGTGCTCCCGACACGGAGCCAGAGCCCTCTGAGGTAAGATCGTCACAGCCTCTCCAAGCCCATCACTGACTTCCTCCTGTTTTCACGTATAACTTCTTTCCCACCTTCTTCGTTTGTGTCTCTCGTCTCTTCTTTCTCTGTTTAATTTCTCGTAACCTCACGTCTCATAAGAAAACATGCCTACACGGGGCGTTTAGCCCAAGGAGAACTCTCACAGACTTTCTCCACCAAGCAGGAGGCCACAGATAAAAGGGCAGAGAGGTGATGGTGGGAATCAATAGGGGTGGACAATGTGAGGGGCAGGGCAGGTTTTGTGTTGTCTTGTACGGGTCCAGGAAATTGCATTCTCTCCGTGTGTGCTAAGGTGGCATTTGGTTTCACAGGACCTCCCTCCCAAGAAGCCGTACCATCTCTGTGGACAAGCCATCTGTTTGGTTAGACCGTAGTGTGTTGCTTTTACACAAGGGAGGGGGAAGGGAGAGAGAAGGAGAGAGAGAAGGAGAGGGAGAGGAAGCGAGGGAAGTCAGTGAGAGTTAGAAAAGGAGGGGGCTCTTAGGTATAGAGGTGGCTAGGTCACACCTACATTCACTCTCAAAGCGAGAACGAGCAAACAACAGTGCATCTGTACCACCAACCCCCTCGTCTCATACTCGCACACACCGCTTCAAAAACAAATATTGAATATCCTCTTGTGTCACGAGACAAAGAACATTCCACTTTTCTCTCCACCTGCTGTGTACACGGAGACGCGGGCTGGAGACTGACCATGCACACAGCACATCGAGCCGTTCTCTCTGGCCCAAAGACATGATGCTTTTCTTTCTGTCTTTGATTTTTTTTGTAACATTTCTGTCATAACTCCTGTCACATTTGTCTACTGACGGAGAAGCCTTCATGTTTGTTTTGTTGTTTGTGCATGTGTGTGTGTATGTCATTGTAATGACACCTGCCTGCATGGCCCCAGAACAATCTATACACGTTTGGTATTCGGCAGTAAGATTTAACTGTGTGTACGTGTATTCTTACAGGAGGAAATGCAAGAGGACGAAGATAGTCCAAGTAACAGTGCAGGTATTTTGTGTGTGTGTGTGTGTGTGTGTGTGCGTGTGTGTGCGTGTGTGTGTGTATGTGTGTGTGTGTGTGTGTGTGTGTGTGTGTGTGTGTGTGTGTGTGTGTGTGTGTGTGTGTGTGTGTGTGATCTGTTCTGGCCTCTCATACCTTATCTGGCCTTCTCTGCATGACTGGCTGTTATTTTTCACATACATAAGCTCATCTCCTGGTGTTAGTTCTCACCTCTCTCTCTCTCCCTCTCTCTGTCTCCCTCTCTCTCTCTCCTTCAGGCCTGGAGTCCGGCCAGGCTCCTATAGAGGAGGATCAGATGGCGGAGGAGCGGCGTGGTGTGTGTGTGGCGGAGGTGCGGGCCGGAGGTGCGGTCTGGCCGCAGGAGCTGGCCTGCTCCCTGTGCAAGCAACTGTTTAGCAGCCTGGTCCAGCTGAGGCGGCACGAGTATGGCCACACGCTCTCCCTCATGACCCTGTCCCTCGGCTGCCTCGAGCAGCGGCGCCCCCTGGCGGCCGCCTCCTTCCTGGCGCCGGTGTCGGCCCGCTACCGCTGCCCGCGCTGCCCCGCCAGCTTCACGCTCAAGTCCAACGCCGACCGCCACGAGAAGACCATCCACTTCAAGCGCAAGCTCATGCAGTGCGCCTACTGCCTGAAACACTTCCGGGACCGCACCGACCTCAACCGCCACCTGTCGTCCGTGCACTCCAGCGAGCGCGTGTACGCCTGTCCGGCCTGCACCCGAGCCTTCAGCACCCAGAAGAACCTGGCCACCCACGCCAAGATCTGCTGCCAAGCTGCCACTGCACCCGCCAAGCTGCACTGGAACTCCCACGCCCTCGAGGCTGACGGCCATGGCAACGTTGGCCACGCCCACGACGGAGATTGATCGCTGACCATGCCTCCTCGGTCCACCCCTCTAGTTGCCTAAACCTGCCGCTTGACCTGTAGGTTATAATGAAGACACTGGAGTTACTTCTCACGAAATCTACTCAGGGGTTCCTTTACGTGATGCTTTTTTTTAGCAAGAGCACTGAGATTTGTACAAGCTTTGTAAGATATTTGTACTTGTGTAAGACTTGTGTAAACACTGAAACATGTAAAAATGTGAATATTTTGTGAATTAAACTATATATTCTATATATATTTGAAGATCTATATATGATTACTGTACATGCACCGACTGCTTTGATTGTTGATGAGCACAACTGCCATGCAAAGACAAAGACAAAACTCAGTATTATGTGCGTGCACCTGTGTTTGCGCACGGAGTTCTCTTATTCTACAAAGTGATCAGACAGGAGGACACAGTGATCTCAGTGTAGTGGATGCCAGCACGCCTAGTGTTTGGGTGGCTCTGTCCTCAAGCCCTCTGCCTCCTCATTGTGTCCCTCAGAAGAATGCTAAACAGGGTCTCTGCCTCAGCGTGGCTCTGTTTCTGAGGGTGCATTTGAGAAGCCCAGGTTTCTCCACGACGTATGCAAGTCCATTTGGTTTTTAAAATTTTCCAGAATCTGTTTTTTTTTTTTCTTTTATGTATAAATCTTAGATCTACACAAAGTCTGCCTTACTGAAGCACATCCCTACTGTCTGGGCTGATTGTGCACAATACTGCCCCCTGCAGGAGGAATGTGTTACTTCCTGCCTCTACTGTGCTGTAATTGAGTGGAGCTGGATGATCTGGTATGAGGAGGGTTATGGGTAGACCTAAAATCCCCCAGCCAGCAATGTCCTTGCTGTAAGCCTCTGTGTGTGTGTGTGTCAGAGTGTGTGTGTGTGTGTGTGTGTGTGTGTGTGTGTGTGTGTGTGTGTGTGTGTGTGTGTGTGTGTGTGTGTGTGTGTGTGTGTGTGTGTGTGTGTGTGTGTGTGTGTGTGCGCGTGTGTCTGTGTCTAAGCACAGCTGAATAATGTCAGTAATTGGCTAAGCTTGGCCCTTACCCCAGTTGACCCTCGACCTGTGAGATAAAGATAATGTGGGAGGAGAGGAGTCATTAAGGTCGAGGGTACCCTAGTAACCCCCCACAAACCTCACTGACCCTACAATAGTGTTTATGTCACAGCCATAGAAGGTGAGACCATTCTATGAAAAATGGTGGACCAGCGGTGACACTGTCATTTTTCATCCACATTTTTATACGTAGATGCATTATAGTTGCTAGTATTGCTGTGAACCAAATATTTAATCAAACCTTTGCACTGAACATTGTGTCACTCATTCTGGCACACTTTAATGATTTAAGAATATTTTGGAATTTTAAGTGAATAAAATTGAGTGTGTAATGTAAACCAGGCACATTGTTTTTGCCAGACGTGTAGTTTTGTCTGTCTTTGAGTGGTTAGACCACAAGCATTAGAACACACTTCTGTCAGTATACTATCTCAGCTCTAGAGAGGATATTCATGTGCTTAGAGTTTATCTCTATAAAATGAGGATGTTATGAAAGTTTTGTTATGTCTCTCTCCAAACAGACATCTGTAAGCCATATACAGTAGATGAGTGACTGTTTCCCTGAATGGCTGTGATAAAATGAAAAGACGCAGTAATCATGTGCTGACCATCAAAACATAGAATCAAAATGGACGCCATTCCTCATTTAGACCTACCTCTCCTTCTAGATCATTTCAGAACTGGAAGATCTTTAGACTACATGCATTTAAATACCTTGTCATTATGTCTTGCCCAAGACAAAGACAAGGACGTATATATCTACGTAGATGTGCACTCAAAAAGCCATAACCAGTAACAAGTATCTACTTGGCAATAGGACATTCCCTTTACATGCAAAAGCATTCAGTAGCAAACCTGCTTGAATGCTGTTATAGCAGGCAGTGCAGTTATAGAATGCTGTTATATAAAGGCAGCTACTGTAATCATGGGGGAGACTGGATCTTCACCCCTTTCTTAGTGACTCTTTCGCACTATGGCTTGTACTGCATGATACTTGGATGCAAACATGGCTTCTGTATTTCGTTTCTTACATGTTAAAAAATGTGATGTATTTAATCTCCCAGTTCTATTCCAAGCTCCTTTAGAGGAACTCACTCCAGGTTTCTTGAATGTGTGAAGCACAGTGTAGCCATTGTTGTTTGAGCTCTTGAAGCTGGTGCTAGGCTGAATGTCAGGTGTGTTGTTGGAATTCACAATTTTAATCACTACTATGCAAAAAAAAAAAAAAAAGAAAGAAAACATTGGAAACTTTCTAGAGAATTATCCTCAGGGAAAGAAAAGATCAATTGGCTTTCTGTTGTGTTTGGTTTTAGCTGATTGAAGACCATGCTGATGTGAAAATTCCATTAGTATTTGATATAAAATTCATGTAGTATTTGATGCAGCAAAACCCTGCTGTGGTATTTGCACTTTTGTCTTTTGAAACAACAAAAAAGGTTTTCATACTCAATACAAAAATAGGTAATTATTTAGAAAATGTGTAATTGGTTGTTTGTATCTTTGTAGTCAATAAATTTCCTTGTGAAGCTTGAACCGGCTTGTGCTACCTCCTTTGAATAACACTGTCAGTGGAAAACTTTATTCTGAAACCTTTTTTTTCACCTCTTTTTTAAGCCATCTGTTAAAACATATATGTCCAGGATGTGGTCATCACAGTGCTCTCTCCTCATTCTTAACCTCATATAGCGCTGTCAGAGAAGGCCAGACGCCTTTCCAGCCAGCGGTGGCGTGGGCCTGCTCTGGCCATCACAGCCTGCCCACTACTCCTCTTCATTAGCTGCAGTCTATTGGCCTAATGCAATTACTGGACCTCGGATGGGGAGGCGCAGAACTCCTGCATATACTGTGCGCTCCTCTCTGCTCCAACTCCTCCGTTATTTGGGCAGAGCGTCTTCTACGACGTGTCCTGTCTAAATCCTGTCTGTGCCAGTTTGACTGGCTGGTGATCGTTCAGCAACGGAGGAGATGTGTGCTCCTCCTTCCAGATTTATATCTACGCAGAATTTTAGTTTTTTCAACAATGTGACCAAATGTGCCTCGGCGCTGTAGTGGTTGCTAGGGAAACTGTCCTTTAGGACTGGCTTTGGTAGCTAAGGGAAGGTGAGCTTAGCCGTGAGACCTTCCTTAATGGTTCTCAGAATAGGTTGAGCGTGCTAATGTAGCAAATCCATGAAAGTTTGAGAAACACCTGGTATGCAATGAGACACTTGTTAGAGCCACACAGTTGACCTAGGTGTGTGTTTACAGCTATGCTTTTACACTCATATTTCAGTGGTTATTGTTCTAGGTGGTTGATTGCATGGCTCAATGTGCATTGTCTCCAAAAAATGGCCCCGTAGTCTCAGAAGGAAATTTTGCCTGCATGAAGGAACAATAGTGATGATGATGACATCTGTCTGTCAGTTCTGTCAGTCAGGGACCTAGAGCTGTAGAGTGTGTGTGTGTGTGTGTGTGGGGGGGGGGGGGGGGGGGGGTGTCATAGCAGAGTCCTTCGGTCATGGGTGTTTTCCAAGAGCATGTGTGATGGTTCACTTCATGTGATTGGTGTGAATGCTGAAGGAGCCGACACCTCCTCTGACCGCATCTCCTCTCTCTCCCTGCAGTGAACGACTTCACGGTTATCAGAAAGAAGTTCAAGTGTCCATACTGCAGTTTTTCTGCCATGCACCAGTGCATTCTGAAGAGGCACATGCGCTCGCACACGGGGGAGCGGCCCTACCCCTGCGAGATCTGCGGCAAGAAGTTCACCAGGCGTGAGCACATGAAGAGGCACACACTGGTGAGCAGTACGCAGGGCACCCAGCAGGGGGCAGTAATGGGGTCAACAGGGATTGCAGATTCACTAAATGATAGGACAGAAATAGATTTTATAATGTGAATGATTAAAATAGGAGGTTTATGATCCTAATAGCAGTTTATCCTAAGTTGCACGCAGGTAGCTTTTGGTGGCAAGAACACATACTATGCTTTTTGTACTTTTGTTTTAGATTTGGAATTTAATTACATGCAAGTTACTGTATTACCATACTGTGGATTATAAGTATTTTTAAAGGTGAAAAATGTTAAATATGTAGCATGTGACTTTTATACAGTTCTTTGAATTGTTTTTCATTGGGCTGTATGATTAATGAAGTGGTAAAACGTCAAACAGTATTCTGTGGAAAGATGTGAAGTGTATTTAAATAGAACACTAAAGCACTGCGTGATTCATTCTTTGTAACAATGTCAGAGTTGTTATTTCATGGTCTCTCAGCCCATCCACTACTCTCCTCCATGTTTCTGAGTCTCCTCACAGAAATCATAGACATGTTTTCCCGTCTGAGTGTGGTCTGAGTGTGCCACAGAAATTAGCTTTGGCTTTAGCCAGATCAAAGCGGCAGTAAAAGTGTGGCACTGCTAGCGGGCTGCTCATGTGGAGAGCAGCTGTAGAGCAGGTACACAGCAGCTATAGAGCAATTACACAGCAGCTGTAGAGCAATTACAGAGCCGTTATAGAGCAGTTATAGAGCAGTTACAGAGCAGTTACAAAGCAGTTATAGAGCAGTTATAGAGCAGTTACACAGCAGCTGTAGAGCAATTACAGAGCCATTATAGAGCAATTACAGAGCCGTTATAGAGCAGTTTCAGAGCAGTTACAGAGCAGTTATAGAGCAGTTAAAGAGCAGATATAGAGCAGTTAGTTAAAGAGCTAAGTTACACTTAGCAGCTTGACTTCTACTTGGCAGCAAAGGCTTCTTCCACACTATACTGGCCTGACTGTCAGATGAAAGAAGCTCTCTCTGGCTGTTTCTCGCTTTTTGATAGTCTGTTTATGTCTTAGGCACACCTCCCACTGCCCTTTGCGTCTCATCCGCGTATGCCACTGTCTTTCAGGTGCACAGCAAGGACAAGAAGTACGTGTGTAAGGTGTGCAGCCGCGTGTTCATGTCGGCCGCCAGCGTGGGCATCAAGCACGGATCTCGGCGTCACGGCGTGTGTGCGGACTGCTCCGGCCGCGGTATGGCCGCCCTGCTGGACCACAGCACCGAGGACGCCCACTCCCCCGAGGAGGAACTCCTCTACCCCGGCGACCACCGCTTCCCCGGCGACCACCGCTTCCCGGATGACGGCGCCGATGGCGACGAGGAGATGATGGCGGAGGCGGAGCTGATGGGCGAGGGCGAGGAGGAGGGCGGCAAGTGGACGGCGGACTCAGGGATGTCGCAGCGCGACGACGGGGCCACGGACGATGGGAAGGAGGAGAGCGACTCGGCCCAGGAGGGAGAGGCCCGGCCGGGCAGCGAGAAAGACTTCGCTTGGATGTCCTAGTCTCGCGCCGGGGGCGGCCCGGTCCGTTGCGAAGCGCCTGTTTCCCTTCTGACGGGTGTGTGCTTGAGCAGAATACCCGAGTCAGGTCTCTGTGTGGATGGAGCCACACGGGCGCACACACAGATCGCAGAGATGGAGGCAGGGCTGTCAGAGGAGAGTCCTTCTCCTCCTGACCCCACGTCTGTCTGAGCCGGTCTTTGCTTCATCTCCTTCTTTCTTCCCTCGTAAGGACAAGGGTTTGAGCATTGGTGTTTTCTATTTTTTTTTCTGACCAGAGAGATTCGAAGTGTCTTAAATGTTGCTGTTTAATGGGTAGAATGCGCTGACGGGTCAGAAAGGAAGCATACGACCATGTGGTCTGGCCATGCAGTCACCAGCGGGTGCTGTCTTATCTATTGCAAAGCTGTATATGTCAAAGACTTTCAGCAGTTTTTAGCACATTGTTTTCTGCAAAGAAAAACTGCCACAGACTTGCACTTTAAACAAACATTTACTAGATTCCTATCAACTCCTTGTTTCTGTGGTTTACATTTTTATTCCAATTTACATAGACAAATATGGTGACCGCACCTACCTTTAAATATATGTGTCTTCATGACTGTTATATATGAATATTTGTGCAGAGTTTGCTGATTATTATGTATGCCTTTTAATATTTTCTTCCTCTGCCACTTAAGTTTTCCTAAACATTGTAGATGTAAGAACATGAACACATACATTTAATGATTTTGTGTTTGTGAAAGACAATAGATGGAAGAAAGAGAGAACACTATGCAGAAATTAATCTTTCTAGTTCTCAACAATGTTCTTCTGTATTAAAAGGGGAGACACACGTCTTTTACAGCTCAAATGAGAAAGCAAGAGAGAGCCAGTGATCCTGTAGGATAGGTAGGCTATATATTCAGATTAATGGGAATAAAACTTTTACCCCTCGGTAATATTTCCACATAGCATTCCATTTGTTCTTGTCAGGGGAAAGGCTTAATCTTAAAGGAAATACCCAGTGAAAGGTGTGTGTGTGTGTGTGTGTGTGTGTGTGTGTGTGTGTGTGTGTGTGTGTGTGTGTGTGTGTGTGTGTGTGTGTGTGTGTGTGTCCTGCTGTGTATGCACATATGTGAGCTGTATGCATTTAGAACCCACAGTTGGTTGGATTGTAGAAGACAAGACACTTAGGGAATTTTGAATATAACTAATCATCAAAAGATTTGACTGCTGTAATCTAGAATATTTCTACACTTGCTCTTTCTCTCACTCTCTCATGTAGTGTTTTCTGGAGTTCCTTGGAGTCATGTCTGTTCTACTGAATTCACTCTCTGCCCCTGAAATCTTGAAACCTAATCCGACAGGGAGAAATCATGCCTTCCCCAGAACATATTTGATATTCTTTTTTTTTTTTTCTTACATCTGGAGTCAGATATATATGCATCAAATGTTTTATTTAATGGGCCACACCAGATGTTTGATCTTCTGTATAAACTTTCTCTTTTTCTTTTCTTCTTTTCAGACTACTTTTCTCCAACTCTTGTTGCTATTTAGTTTGTTAAAAATGGAAACGTGTAAAAGATTTGTGTTGGAAGTCCACAGAGTCTGGCGCATGCTGTAAAGTGAATTCCGTCAGTTTATTTTGTTTGGTAGGTTATTTATTAAGTCTTTTGTGCAAGACTAGTCTATTTAGATATTCCCTCCCTTCTGCTTGAGTCTATCTATGGGGGCACAAACAGTGAAAATATTTGTGTGTGTGTATCTGTGTGTGTGTGGGTGGGTGTGTAAGTGTGTGTGTGTGTGTGTGTGTGTGTGAGAGAGAGAGAGAGACAGAGGGAGAGAGAGATTTGTTAATGTTTCTTTGTTTCTTTTCAGTGTCTGTGCCAGATTATTTGAAAATGGGAATGAAATGCTTTATTACTTACTATAATTAACAAATTATAATTCTTATTATCATTGATATTGTTATTATTATTATTATTATCATTGTTGTTATTATAATTATGATTATGATTATTATTATTATTATTCTTAAGTGCTGGATGCTAAGCTTTATTGTGAATTTAATTTAGCTATTTCCTTTCTTGTATGAGAGTGTTAAACTCTCGGTTTTGCCTTCTTTGTGGACAAGGCTTTTCAGAACCAGTTCTATTGTGCCAGTTCCATGCATTTCTGTTTGATATTTCAAGTTGTATTTTGATTTATTGAGAATGGGAAACTCCAGGGAAACAAACTCATTGGGTAGATGTTTTCACAAACGGATATGCTGCACATGCTTCTATATTACTGACGTACACTAAGTAATGAATATTATACCAAAAAACAATCTAGTATACTTTGTATACATTACATTAAGTGCTTTTGTTTCAACAGTTTGTGTGCTGGTGCGAAGCTTTGATAGTGATTTTCTTTGTTCATTTATCTTTTTTTCACTAACTTGAGAATGCACAGATAATATTTGGTGTCATTATAAAAACGATGAAGGGCGTTTTGAGAGTACATTTTTCTAAAATAAATAGCAGCTTTAAATCTGTTGCCCTTGGAGACATGCTCCATTAATTCATGTGTGCTACTGTATGCTGTCACCTTATATGAAGAGGTGTAAGGCCTGGCACTGGTTTGGGAATTATGGGAAAAGTAGGCTTGAGTTTGCTCTGCATCGAGAATTATGGGAAATGTAGGCTTGAGTTTGCTCTGCGATGAGAATTTCTACACATTTGTGGACCTCTATCCCCATCAGCCAATGTGCTGGCCATTTATTACATCCAAATGCCTCTAAAACATGGGACATTTTGCTTGTTTTGTTTGTTTAATTTATTGTGTTCTTAACCTTTAAATGAAATAAAATCTGTTGAAATTTAAAGAAGGAACATGGATGACATCATTTCAGCATACTAAAAATAAACGAATCATGCCGTAGTAAAAGTTGTATTTAAGCCATGACGCTTTTTCTGGCCTAGCATGATATGTGTCATGTGCTTGGGCAGGCTATAATCAAGTCATTCTGCTTTCTTACAGTCTGGAGGTGGTTTCACTCCTTCTCACTGAAGGGTTTAATCCAAACCCCTCTGAAATGTGCCTAAATGTATTTATGTGTATGTGTGTGGATCTGTTGTATGTGCCTCTGTGGGTTAGTGTTTGTTGTGTGTGTGTGTGTGTGTGTGTGTGTACACACATATGCAATGTGAAAAGTGGGTATGTGTGCTATCAACTTATCACCTTTCTATATTATATATGTGTAGACCATTTTTTCTATGGTGACAAGTCAGGTGTAGTTTCTGTGGAAATCACAAGTTTTTGTATTTCTCTCTGTTATGTTTTTATTTATTTATGTTGCTTTGGCTTTTTCTGCTCATAACTATTCACCTGTCTTGGTCAAACCAAATCTAGAATATGTTCAAACGTTATCATATGATCTTTTCTCATATTGCAAAACTGGAACTTTTGTATTATTGTCTGTAGTAAGTTTACAGTGTGTGTAATATATGAATCATAATGAATCATAATATATGAATCATAATGAATCATAATCCCATCTGGTCAGGCTACATGTCTGAATGTTAATAGGAGGAAAATACAAAGCCATAAGTATGTCAAAATCTGAATACTATTTAAGAATCTACCTGATTTTTGTTAATAGAAATTGTTGTGTGTACTTCAAAATAGAGTAAAAAAACATTATTAGACATATTTATTGTTTCACAATGCTTCAAGCTGCCTTTAATTGGCTGGGGCTGAGCTTGAGAGTTCGGCTGTAATGTTGCAAAGGCTATTGAACTTGTCACTGACTATAGTCACAAAATGTTTGGAATGCAAAGTTGTTAAAAAGGTTGAGAAGTCACTTCAAAGTCCTGAGATAAAGATTTTCTGCTGGTTTTATGTAAACAAACCTTGGTAAATAAGAACATAATTATTCCCATTTGGCCTTTTACTGTGGTCTTAGCCTCATGCTAACACCAGTGTAATATAAATAGTTGGAGAAAATAAAGTGAGCCCCTTTAAATATATTTGCAATCCGCATTTGAATTATTTTATTCAGTTTGCCATCAATGGATATCATATTAATTGTGGTTGCTTAGCATTGGTGTCAGTTTGGGAGTTTAGGTGTACTGTTCCTTAACATGG
This sequence comes from Brachyhypopomus gauderio, assembly GCF_052324685.1. Classification (NCBI taxonomy): domain Eukaryota; kingdom Metazoa; phylum Chordata; class Actinopteri; order Gymnotiformes; family Hypopomidae; genus Brachyhypopomus; species Brachyhypopomus gauderio. Next base: position 138,386 of record NW_027506996.1, read on the forward strand.
CCGTAACGAATTTAATAATAATAAATAAATCTGTCCAATCCAATGTTTGCATGAATTTATATTAAAAAGCTTCAGTATTATTTCAGATTTAACAAATAGTCACAACCCATGCTAAAATAGCTAAATATCTGATTATGAAGTCTTCACTTCACACCACATGTATTATCACTGCTGCTTTCTACATCTTATCACAATGTGTTGTCAGTTTGCCACTACTTGTTTATCTGTCTGGATCAGGAAGTCCCTCAAGATCTTTACTGTTCTCCACTTCTCTCTCTCTCTCTGTGTCCAGCTCACATGCCTTGCAAATGTTCCCGTAAATGATGTCTGCTACTTGGTCATCTCTCAGTGTGTGCTTTCCCCACCAGCATTTTGCATCCCTCCACCTGCTCTTTCTGGTCTTGTCTGTTGTGATATTTGGGGATTGCCCCTCACTTTGATTGAGCCGATACTTAGTGCTACATCTTGACCCTTCATGATGAGTGTCTCTGTGCTGTCCTTTCAGTCCTGCCTTTTCCAGCCGTGTTTGGACTGTCTTATGTTTGCCACCTCTTCTACCTCTAGGTGGTACATTCCTTGAAGGGGTACGTTCTGCCTGGGCAGTTCCATGGTGACCATGGACCGTGTTTGGACACATTCATGGACGTTTCATGTCTCATTGTGGGCCTGACACGTACACTTCGTAGGTCTCTTCCCCTTTCCTCCTTCCAGCTGGCATATGACGTTTGGATATTGTCTTTTGGCTGGAGTGCCCCAGGAATTGGGAGTTTTCTGGTTCCTAATGTCAACGGCTTCCAGCTTGTCTCTTGGTCAGTTTATTGTGTGTGCTGGGAGTATGATAACTGGTAGGTATATGAAATGTGTTTATGACGTTGATATTTTTGTTCCCATTCAGTTGGCTCTCGAGGGCCTTTATCCTTTGGAGGTATTTGGATGTTTTAGCTCCTTCTAATTTTTGCCTCATAGAATATTTCAAGGGAAATGGAAAACGCCACTGCATCAAAAAAGCATGTTAGTGTTTATAACACTATTATAACAGACAACAGCATTTATTATGTATATGCGGGGATATAGTCCTAATAAATCAGTAGCTAATGGGAGGTTTTGCCATGGTGATGAGATGTCAACACATGGCCAAACTCCTCCAGTTACATGTTCCACAGTAATGTCAAAAATAAACCACAATTATACAAGTATTCCAATTAACAGATTTCACAATCAGCCAGTTGTCCTCATTATTGAACAAGAAAGTCTAGCTTCAGAGAAATAAGTCTAATGAACTTCCAATGTGACGGCCTTGTGGATAAACATCAGTAGAAAACAAATATCAAAGCATTTAAAAGGCAAACAAGCAAAAGCTGTGTTTTAACTCTTATATGGGACTCATTTACTCTTTCAACTTTTTCCACTTGTTAATCCACCAACCTTTGGTTTTTAATAGCATATACTGTGACAAATTACTATTTTATACATTATTCAACCAGACAAAATTTATTTACTGGACATATTTGACCAAAAACACTTGTCGCCTTATTACTTGACCAAATTATACACGTCAGCAGTGTATAAATAAACAGAAGTCCCCGGCAACTTAGCAAAAAATTAACATGATCAAAAAATAAAAATAAATTTAAATCTGTCATGTCTCTGCTGTCTTCCATGTTGGAGTTCTTTTCTTTTTTTAAGTCCCTCATGAGCCTCCTGTGTACGTCACAGATATTATTACTGTTTCCACAGAACTCTTTGGAGTGGAGCTGCGTTTACAAATAGTAAGGAGATAACACTTTTAAAATGTAAGTGCGATAATATTGATAATTTTCTTTACACACTATTTTTATACTGCTTATGCTATAGTGAAATGAGGTTTTAACCATGTTTTTGACAGACCATTGGTTAAAAAAAATACACCTGCATGAGCAGTTTACAGCTATATTAAAACTGATAAACACTGGCTGTAGGGTAGGGTATGTGTTAAGCCTTGTAGGTCATTTGATTGACATGTCCAACTGTTTGTGTCTTACCCCACCCTCAGTCTACCACACTGGTGTACCATGGCCCAGCTGACTCAAGCTGCTGAAAATAGAATCTGTTAGAATCTCCTGTATCATAAATACCTTCCCCTCTGTCAAATGGGCATAATAATAGACACACATAAGGCATTGAGGGATTTTCTCGTCCAGATACAGTTCAGGCAGACATTCACCCCATACACTAGATGTGTTCCTCCACTGTGCCTTAGTTGTGGTAGTGTTTTCCTAAGAAAAGCTGAGCGGACATGTCTGACCGCAGTGACCAGGACTCCTACACAGAGGAGCTTGATGAAGATGAAATTCTGGCAGGACTTTCAGCTGAGGAGCTCAAACAGCTCCAGGATGAAATGGAGATTATCGCACCCGAGGAGAGTGTGGCAAGAGTTAGACAGAGGGACACGGTGGCTCAAGGTACAAGACTGGCGTCCGATTTCGTTGTGTCACATTATAGGACTGTGTTGTTCATTCTCATTTTCCTGTCATTTTGCCAAGAAATTTCTACAACCGTCTGTAATATTTGCTTAATAAAATAAACTTGATAAAATAAGCACTTTAAAAATATTTTTTAAATATACATAATCTATATGTTTTCAGATCTTTCTTCTTTCATTTCCTTCCTACATCCATGCTAACTGCTAATACATTGCTAGACTTTTAGCATAGTGTAACTCTTAATATTGTTTCAGCATCAAAAGGATATTACTTATTTGACTGAGAATACATTCAGAACAAAAGGATTCTTCTTTATCAGATAACAAAAAGCAGGAAACAGAGGAAGAAGAGGAAATAGATGAAGATGAAATTCTGGCAGGTCTATCTGCCGAGGAGCTCAAAGAACTACAGAAAGAGATTGAGGTGATTGCACCTGATGAGAGAGTACCAGTGGGTATGAGACAGAAGGACCAGACCGATAAACCCCCAACGGGTTCATTTGACCACAGATCACTAGTGGAGTACCTCTACTGGGAAAAAGAGTCTAAACGTCTGCTAGAAGAAGAGAGAGTCCCCACAACCCTGCTACCCAGTCAGGTACGGTAACTAGTACCAATACCAGCAAAATTTAATAATATGAGCAGTAATAATATGTACTTACCAACTGGCTAAATAGCATGCAACAACATTACTGATTATTATGATTAATTAAACTTCATGTTGTCTAATTGTTTGTTTGTCTTTTTGGTATCTTCAGAAAAAGCCAGACAATGAAAATAAGAATGATGCGAAAGAAGAGGAGGAAGATGATGTGGAATATGTGTATGAGGAAATTGTGGAGGAGGTGGGAGGAGGTGAGGGAGGGGAAGTGATTGAGGAAGTGATTGAAGAGGTAATAGAGGAGGTCATGGAGGAGGAAGACAACAAGCAGGAGAAGCAAAACAGACGACGTATCGAAGCAGAGACTGAGGAGGACGATCCTGCCTCGTCTGTCGCCTCTCAAGAAATCGTACAGCCCCCGCCACAGGTTTCTGATTCCAAGAACGAGAGAGAAGCCACCAGATCAGAACAGAATGAACAAGAATTGATGTTAGCAGACCAGAAGCAATCGGTTCAGCTTAATTCTGAGTCTGCTCCCTCTGCCTATGAGAACTGGGTCCCTGAGAAAGAGGAGAGAGTCATATCCAAGCTTAAGATCCCAAAGCTCGCACTTGGTAATGGTTTGAACAAAAAGACTGCAAGGCCCTCTGGGAATGAGACTAATCTGGAGAGCACTCTGGACAAACTCCGTAAGAACAACCCCTCTGTCACTGACGTCAACCTGAACAACATTGAAAACATTCCCAAAGAAATGCTCCTGGATTACGTGGAGACACTCAAGAAGAACAAGCACGTAAAGACCTTCAGCATTGCGAATACAGGAGCAGACGAAAACGTAGCCTTCGCACTGGCCAACATGCTGCGAGAGAACAGGAGCATCACCACACTGAACATTGAGTCCAACTTCATCACTGGAAAAGGTATTATTGCGATAATGCGCTGTCTACAGTTCAATGAGACTCTGACAGAACTCCGCTTCCACAACCAGAGGCACATGTTGGGTCACCATGCAGAGATGGAGGTGTCACGTCTCCTCAAAGCCAACAGCACCCTCCTGAAGCTGGGCTACCACTTTGAACTACCAGGGCCCCGGATGGTGGTAACCAACTTGCTCACCAGAAACCTGGACCGCCAGAGACAGCTGAGGAAGGAGGAGCAGAGGGTTCAGCAAATAAAGGAGCAGCAGCAGATTATGGAGATGTACGAGAGCAGTCTGAACCTGCCTCCTGGTCTACTGCAGATGCTTGGGGGCTACATTCCTGAGACGGCATTTCTACAAGCTGTCCAGGAGCCTCAGGAGGTTCTGCAAAGATCTTCGGAGCAGTCCCCAGTGTCCAGCCCTGCTCAGCAGCTACGAAAGACAACGTCTCTTCCACGGCAGCCTCCACCCACCTCAGACTCGGGTCCGGGCAAGCTGCTGAAAGACGTGCAACTTAAGAAGACTCCAAAACGCCGCGACCCGTTCCTGGAGCTTAGCATGAGAGAAGAGAGGAGAGATGGAAGGGAGAACATTCAACTACGCAGCACTCCTAAGCAGAGAGGCCCAGCAAACGAAGGACCTGCAGATAACAAAACCAACCTGAGAGCCATGATAAAGACACTGAAACCGATTCCTCGAAGGAGGCAACCACCCAAAGTGGACCTCACACCACGTGACCAGCTTCTCAGCGAAATTCGACAGAGCAATGTGGCCTATCTAAAAGCAGTAAGTACAATTACGCCTGCTCAAATTACACTCATTGAATGGCAAGTAACTATGCAAAACATCACAATTAAGATGTTGAGTAATGCCCGTGGTGTAATCACTTCTGAGGGAGTGGGAGTTAATATTGGCCAAATAAGAAAATTATGGATTCCTTTTCTCTACCTTTAACATACAGACATGAAAAAGGGCTGCATGTAGACAAATTCAGCCACATCCAGACTAGACCATTCAGAGCAAGTATAGATTCCAGCGTAATTACATACACACACACACATTATATATATATATATATATATATATATATATATATATATATATATATATATATATATATATATATATATATATATATATATATATAACACTCATTATTAGTGCCATTACATAGACCTGTGGGATATTCCTTGAAGGGAGCAAATAAAATGATGCTGATTGTGACAAGTTAAGTAAACATCATCATTCAGTGGTGACTAAGTTTCTCAAATGCAATCTTCTCCAATGAAGAAAATGTAAATACTGAGTTTCAGGATTGAAGCCACTTAAACAATATTACAATATATATGATGGCAACATAATACAACACAGTGCTTTATTTCAAGCTAATGGTAAAAATGTTTTATTGCAGTGGCAATTCTGTGAAACTAATGAATCATTGATGTCTACACAATACATCCGGTTCAGGGTCAAGTACAATCCTGATGCTAAATCAAATGTTTTATGTGCAGGTTCCTCTTCCCAAAGTTCTCGAGTCCAGTGAAACCAGTCTCTTCTGAGCAGAGCGTGCTTTCAGGCAGACGGCTAAGATCAGCCTACACTACTGGAGTGCAGCAGCATGAGGAAATAAACTAAAGATACTGACGTTTTCTCTGGAACATTCATGGAAACAAGGGGAGCTGGTTTCATCAGTGCTCAGGATATTGCTCAGACTTCTGCATCAGTTCTTAATTTCACTAAATCTTTTCTTCCTTTTTTGAGAGGATAAGTGATGTCATGCAGTTAAATAGAATATCTGTAGACAATGCTGCACTTATGAAGTACACCCGGACAAGCGCTGTAGTGTCGTAATACTATTTCCTGAGGCTTAGACTTATGTATAAGCTTTGAATTACTATTAAATAAATTGTGTTTGGTGTTCTTCATAGCAGTTTACATGAAATTGGCATTGTTTAATGAAACTGAGTTTAAGTTATCTAGGGAGTAGCAGAGTTATACAATTTTATTAGGACGGGAACACATTATGTAGTATACTTTTGAGCTCTAGCACTTTGGGTTTGAAATTATGTGTAACCAAGTAGCAAAGTATTTACTTTTGATCTGACTACATATTTTTTTGGAGGTGACTATGTTAAACCCAAAGCATGGCTAAAGAACACAAAACTACATATTTAAAAATGTGGTCAAAAGCTTTTATTAACACGTTTATATGGAAGGTTTGTGCTTTGTGGTATAGCAGCATATGTATAATTTATATATTTATTGTACTTCTTTTATCTTATCAACCGAAAATACTGCTGGAATAAATATGTTATTGCCTCTGTACAGGTGGATTTATTTATTTATTTACGAAAATGTATACAACACCATGCTGCCTCCTACTGGGCGAAATCAAAAATGCACGAGTGTGTACACACACATACACCCAAAATAAAATGATTAATTTAATTGACTCACTTAACTGATCCGGGCAATCTGCTGAAAGACGTGCAACTTAAGAAGACTCCAAAACGCCGCGACCCGTTCCTGGAGCTTAGCATGAGAGAAGAGAGGAGAGATGGAAGGGAGAACATTCAACAACGCAGCACTCCTAAGCAGAGAGGCCCAGCAAACGAAGGACCTGCAGACAACAAAACCAACCTGAGAGCCATGATAAAGACACTGAAACCGATTCCTCGAAGGAGGCAACCACCCAAAGTGGACCTCACACCACGTGACCAGCTTCTCAGCGAAATTCGACAGAGCAATGTGGCCTATCTAAAAGCAGTAAGTACAATTACGCCTGCTCAAATTACACTCATTTAATGGCAAGTAACTATGCAAAACATCACAATTAAGATGTTGAGTAATGCCCGTGGTGTAATCACTTCTGAGGGAGTGGGAGTTAATATTGGCCAAATAAGAAAATTATGGATTCCTTTTCTCTACCTTTAACATACAGACATGAAAAAGGGCTGCATGTAGACAAATTCAGCCACATCCAGACTAGACCATTCAGAGCAAGTATAGATTCCAGCGTAATTACATACATTTATATATATATATATATATATATATATATATATATATATATATATATATATATATAATTAACACTCATTATTAGGTACACCTGTCCAACTGCTCATTAATGCAAATGTCGAATAAGACAATCACATGGCAGCCACTCAATCAGAAGACAATGGCCAGACTGGATCGAGCTGATAGAACGGCAACAGTAACTCAAATAACCAGTTGTTACAACCAAGGCATGCAGAAGAGCATCTCTGAATGTACATCACGTGGAACCTTGAGGCGGATGGTCTACAGCAGCAGAAGACCACACCGGGTGCCACTCCTGTCAGATAAGAACAGGAAAATGCTCACCAAAATTGGACATTGTTGCCTGGTCTGATGAGTCTTGATTTTTGCTGCGACATTCAAATGATAGGGTCAGATTTTGGCATCAACAACATAAAGGATGGATCCATCCTGCCTTGTAGCAACAATTCAGGCTGGTGGTGGTGGTGCAATGGTGTGGGGGGATATTCTCCTGACTTTGGGCCCATTAGTACCAACTGAGCATCATGTCAACATGTCAAATAGTTTACTTATTAGTTATACACTCTTTGTGCATGTAGTCAGGGTCCAGAATAACAGGACATAAACAATAGGATCTTCATTTATTTTAGTATGTTTCCTTTCAAGAATAAACTCACATGGCGAACCAAAAATAAATAAAAAAAACTAAGTGTGTATTCAGTGCCCACTTTTATTTATGAATGTATTACAAATATTCCCATAGTCAGCAACACTACAGGCAGAGCATGTCTATTGTATGTTATTAGAATGAACCAAACACAGCTGTACTAAACCCATATTAAAACCACAAGCTGAGACGGGGCAGAGCTTTTCTGATGAGGTGGGATTTCTGCTTAGGAATCTGAGGAGGAGTCTTTGACATCTGTGCTCTCCGTCGCCTCGCTGACCTCACTCATCTCCTTACTCTCCCCACCGCTGTCTCCATCACCATCCTTGTCTCCATCTTGCACCGTCAGCTTCTCCACCAGGCCAGTGACGGTGGCGACCTGCGACGGCGGTGCCTCCGAGCCCCACAGACGCACCCCTGGCTTCTGCAGCTGGGCACCGGAGCAAGCACGGGTTAATGACGTTACTGAACACACCACGACCTTTCTAATTACATATAAAAGAACTGGAAATGCACAAATGAGTAACTTTATAAAAGACTGGTAGGTTAATTGGGTGGTAATTATACGAGCTCAGCCAGGTAACAGGCTGTCAGAGAGGAATGGCTGGAGGATGACATTTAGTAATGAATGCCAGCTAGTGCCACTGCAGTGCACTAGAAATTTCTAAATCAGCTGTGTGCCTTCAAGATGTGAATGAAGGTGACAGTACAGTGGGAGAAGGAAGGAAGCAAGTTGACAAAAACTGTTATTCACCAGACACGGTGAGAAATTACCGCCTGCCAACAGCTGAAGGCTGGTAGATTTGTCAAACCTACCAGCCATTGTTGTGGGTGGACAAACAGTTAAAGGGAAGACGGTTAAAGGAGAGTCTAATCCGAGATGACGTGGCTTGTCAATGTTTAGACTACTGATATTTTTACACCAGACTAACCGTATAGATGCCTTTCACAAAACACTTTATATAACTTGTTTTAACAGTCTCTATAATGCATTTACATGGTTACCTACATACGGTGTGCTAATAATGGTAGGGTGAGCTTCGGTATTCATTTTAGGAAGATCTTAATGTTAAACGAATAAACTTAGCACAAGTGAACAATTAGCCTACCTAGATGACAACTTCCAGTTAAAACTGCAACACAACCGTGCCATGGTTCTGAGAAATCAGTAGTATCAGGGATATTGTTTCAATTGTGTCCTCGTGACGATGATTTGAATTTGACTTGAGTCATCCAGGACCACCTTCATCAAACCCATAACCATGAAGATACTAGCACTACACTATCTGCTCTACCAGCACATTTCCTACTGTGGTTTCTGGAGAACAGTATACAAATGAGACTCACTGCACAAGTTGCACCTCAAACCTGCTTCAGCCTTTTCCAGAATGACGTCTACATTCAATATGTCAAATGCCCGTTCCCATAAGATAAAACCTAAAGTGCAAAATGCACGGATGCTACTTTACTTTCCTTTAATTAGCACTGACTTTTAGCCTTTTATTAGCAATTACTGTGAATAGTGTGAATGTTATCCTCCATCCAAATGCTCAGCAATGCATTAATATAGGACAGCTCTTACACCATCATGTTGCAAACTGCTAGCATGTAGCATTTAATTTTCCAGTGAAGGAATGATTGTTCGATTTATGTAGCACCTTTCAAGATACCCAAGGTGCTTACAGTCACAATACAGTACATTTCATTGAAAGAATATGTGGCGAGACATATATACCTCATCTGCCATTTGTGTAAGGTTCCTCTTCATTGCGTATGCATCCTCTCCATCTGCATAATATTTAGGCTCTACTTCACTTATCCTAAAGCACAGCAGGAAACAAATATCAAAAATATGAAGCTGGAGACACAGGGAGCTATTGGGATATTGTGACAGATACTCACTGAAATTTGAGTGTGTTGGAGTATAAGTGAAGGGCTGCCCGATTGCTGAAAACAGGAAAAAAAGGTGAGACACAAAGTAACAGTCAGACATAATAAAGCCAGAGAACAAGAGGATGCAAGTAAGGTGCAGTAAAAATACCTTTTCCTAACATGTAGAGATACATATTTTGCATTGAAGTTCTCAATCATGGCTCGGCTGGCTTGGTCCATTAACTTTTGAGCCAGACCAAGTCGTCTGTGGGATCGTTTAACTGCCTATATAAAAACAAATACCATGACACACTAGACTTTTTTTTTTTTTTTTTTTTTGATAAGAGATAATTGAGAAAGCAAAGAGCTGCAACAAATTAATATTCAAATATTGTCAAGAGAAGATTGTGTTACTAACTAGTGATGTAATGTGTCCATGAGGTACATCATCAGGATCTTCTTCCCTGTAGAAAATAATAAATAATCAGAAATAATAAAGAATTACAACTCAAATTGAACCTTTATTTAAATAAAAATATCAATATGCCAGTCACATTAAGACAAATTAAAAGCGATTTTTACTTACATTTTGGCGAGCACATATCCAACTATCTTTCCATTCTCATCTTCAGCTATATATGAAAGCTGGAAAATGAGAGAGTTTTTCAGTAATAACACACTTTCAGTGAGACAAACTCCACACAGTATCAGGTGGGCTGCTGCAGACCTGTGGCCAGGACAGCCCGTGGTAGAAGTAATACTTCATCTGGTAGTTCTCTGGAAGACACAGCAGGTTACAGTGCTGCATGTTCATCAGATCCTCTGGCTGCAATTAGAAATATAGACAAGGTATTATGGTAACCAAAGAAATACTTGAAGGAAAAGTAACTTTAAAAAACACATTTTCCAGAAATGTAGCCAGACTACATTTGGGTCGTAACATTACCAAAACCTTGAGCTCTTGGGCTCTTAACTAACTCGCTGTATCAGCTAGTCTAGCATCTCAAACCCTGTAGCAAAGTTGAGCACATTTCCCATCAAAAAGCTAAGCGGATAGTGTACAATATTCAGCTTCAGCGGGTTTTGTCGAGATATCGTTCACACATGATAATTATTCGCCTTCACCAGCTAACTAGTTACAGTATCCTCACATTTACAGCGACACCAGTTACCAGCCCGGCCGCGTTAGCTAGCTGCACACACGGCGAGTTAATGTAGCAGATTAATGGGAGCAGCGTTTACAGCCTCATTACTCACCCTAGCGTTGCGAATATTCATTTTAGATGTTGAGTTTTACTATCCCGCTACACAGTAAAATATTGCACCCGGTTTAAAGTCGTTCTATGACAAATAACTTGGTAGAAGTTAATAGCACTAAGCTACTCCTCCTATACCATGTTGCTTAGGACATGGAAGTCGCGTAAAATTCACTTCCGGTATAAAATAAAACCCTTTTTTAAAGTGTATTAATTTATTTGCTGTTACGCTAACCTTTTATCAATCCAGATTTTAGATTTATATGCCCATAGAAATATAGAAATAAAAATGCACAAAAATATGAATGAAAAGAATATATGCACAATTAATTATCGTAAATATGTTATATTATTAGAAAATATTCTAAGGAATTCTTAAGAAATGTTCAGATATATAAACTTTGTTATTTGCCAGTCAGTACATATTTTGCCAAATTAGCTTAAGTTTAAAATGTAGCTTAAGGTTTATCTTATTAAATGTTTTGATGAGGCATTAGCCAACTACCCAACTAGCTACCACTGTCCGACATTAAAAACTCAACATGTAGGCCTAACCCGGAGTTCTTGGTTTCCAGTAAACACGTTGAAACTATAGCTGCAGAGCCATATAGAGAGATGTCGGGCCAGGCTCAAACCAGGTTTCTCTTACACATAGGAACCTGTTATGTGTGATGCATACGTAATTTGCCTGGCCCGGCTTCTTAAAGTTATACAGGAAGCCTCTGAAATCGACCTCCTGAGCAATTTCATGTGCGTACCACTGCATGTGTCATGTTTCCAGTTAGATTTGAGGGCTAAAATGTTGTTGGGCCAGGCCAAAATCAGGTTTCTCCTACACATAGGAACCTTTTATGTATGATGCATTTGAGTTTTGCCTGCCCCGACACCTTCGAGGCATACAGCAAGCCTCTGAAATTGCCCCTCTGAATCATTTTGCCTGTGCGCACCACTCCATGTGTCATGTTTCCAGTTAGATTTGAGGGCTAAAATGATATCGTGCCAGGCCAAAATCAGGTTTCTCTTACAGATAGTAATAGGCCCTTTTCACACTTCCGCATTTTTTCTTCCAGAAGCTCTCGTTGCAGGGTAAAGTTACTTCCGTTACACATTAAACAATGGCAGAGTCCAATAACAAGAGCTTTTGCAGTGCACCAGGGTGCTTGATCTCGAAGCAAAAACAGTCGTATCTCAGTTTCTACGGTTTTCCGGCTGACGACGAGCAGAAAAGAAAATGGGTTTGTGCAATTAGGAGGGATGAAGGGGAAAACTTTGTGATACGGAGCATCTTTGTGTGTAGCCAGTAGTGATGGGTAAATGAGGCGTCATGAAGCATTTCGACCCATAGGGAAACTGTATTGATACTGTGTCGATACTGTGTCACTGAATACTGTCACCTACTGGACCTTAAAAATCACTACAGGCAACCTAGTTGACGGACTGATTTGATGACCTAGTCTATACAAAATGTTTTAAGTCATTGTATTTTATTGTGTATTATAGTATTTCATATATTGTTACATAAAAAAATCTTTGATATTCTTAGATACAGTCAATAAATAATGTGAACATGAAAAAGTGAATGTGTTTGAAATAAGGATGCTTGTGGACTTTTTTTCACAAATTTTTATTCAAAAAAATAAGTTTTTCCAACGTTTTGAATTTTAGTCTGTTACGCTTTTTTTAAACAACTTCTCCAGCTGTAGAAAATACTTGCTCACACGGAACAGATGAGGCTGGAGTGCAAAGATATTGTAAGGACAGCCGGAAGAGATTTGGATAAATAGTCTTTTGGTTTTGCTAGTATATCAAAGGATTCTGGAGACCTGGCAATATTGCCCTCTGCCAGGTATTTCTGCACCTCCTGGATGGCATCAGCAGTGGCACTTTTGGTTTGTCTGCTTATTTCAGCCAAAGGTTATCTAAAAACAACAATTTGGCATTTAAGTACATGATGTCCAAACAACAAACAAATAATGCTGAATAACATGCCTGATGACAACAGCTGTTGTGAAGACGGTCCAGGCTGGGGCTCATTTGTGCGTGTACTTTTTGGCCACCATTTTTTTGATGGTCTGAAAATCATTCAAATCAAAAATACATTTAAATGAAAGATGACATAAATTGGATTTATCAACTACTACTTTAGATAATTTCCACACAAACCTTTCTGGTTGGCAAAACATATGAGGGCTCAAGGACTTGAACCAGTTCACATTTCACTGCTGCAGACTACATAGCAGGAAGCTCGCGGCTAAAAGTTGGTGCTGTTCCCTGTACTGTTACTGTTCCCAGTACTGTTACTGTTCCCAGTACTGTTACTGTCCCCGGTACTGTTACTGTCCCCGGTACTGTTACTGTTCCCAGCCGGTTTCAGTGGAACAGTTGCTGTCCGCGTTTGAAAGATCAAGCTCTCGGCTGGGAGTACACGTACGTCCGCTAGCATCTAGCTGTGACCCGCTAGCATCTAGCCCCGGTTCGCTAGCATCTGGCTCCGGTTCGCTAGCATCTAGCCGTGATCCGATAGCATCTAGCTAGAAAAGAGCAAGCTCTCGGCTGGGAGTACACCACGAACATCTACTAGTCGAGAGTTTGCTCTTTCAAATGCGGACAGCAACTGTTCCACTGAAACTAGCTGTGATCCGCTAGCATCCAGCTCTGACCATCACTTTGCTGTCGACTATATTGGACACTGAATAAACAATAGTGATGTGTCGTTCGCGAACGATCCGGCTCTAAGAGCCGGCTCTTTGAAGTGAACGATTGGAACCGGCTCCACAATGGGAGCCGTTTTAGGATCCTATTTGGGAGCCGCTTTTTCCTTCAGTATTGCGCTTGTGCTCTGCAAGTGCCACAGTGCCAGTTTTTTTCCAACATCGTTTTTATTTGTCCTTCGGTGCCTCGCTGTCTCTCCCTCTCCTTGCGCGTATTGCTCTGTTTCTGCCAGTGGTAGAGCATAATTGGCGCGTCGCGCCCAGCGCGAGGGTCCGTGCGCCGAAAATGACGCAATCGCGGTGGCTCCGCCCCTGCGTGAGGACCCCCGTGCGAAGCGAGGTCGTGCACCTCTTCAGCGCAATGAACAAAGTTATGTATGCCGGGTTCATACACCTTTACAAGGTGGAATTCAAGCACTTGTACGTCACTTGCCATTTTCAATATTTCCCAGCACCTTAAACTTAAATATTTATACATGTACTCGAAATTATTCGAAATAATTCGCTTTTTTATCACATCGATTCAGTCAGAAATCTATTTGTTGTGAAACAAAATACAGTTACATTTTCAAGTACTTTAGCCTACTTTAGCACTTTTCAAACCTGGAGCACAATGCAACATTAATTTTCGTCAGGTAAAATCCTGTTTTTCCTTGTTTTTTAGGGGTGTTTCTTTATACTACCACCCATATCGTTTCAGACAAAACTGCAAAGAACTTCTCCACTGCCCGCATGTCAAGCGTGTGCTCCACACATCTGACCAATCACACGCAGCTTTCAGTTAATAATGTGGTGGGAAAACACTGAAAAAAAAAGTCTCCACTTTTTTTGTGGAAACGGCAGGCAATTGGCCAAGCTGTATTGCGTTCTATTTTGTGATAATTTAATAATTGGTTATAATAAAACTTTTATTTATAAAGCATTGTTATGCAGCATTTTTACTTAACAATGTCAATAATGAAACAAAATGTTATAAAATTAGGTTTAAGCTATTAATTAATTAATAATGTTAAAAATATATATGGGGAGCCGTTTGGGAGCCGAAAAGAGCCGGCTCTCCACAGTAAGAAGAGCCATTAGAGCCGCATCTCAAAATAGAGCCGAAAATCCCATCACTAATAAACAATAACACGTAATAACTTGGTGTGTGTCATGAACTTTATTGATACTGATGTAAACCAAACAATCAATAGCTGACGTCCCTTGGCTTGCTAGCTAGATATTGTTAACTAAAGCTGTCAGTATCATTTGTAATATTATAATATATATAATAATAATATGGACTGTTTTACCACTCCGTAGGATGACTAATGGAACCAGCTATACGTTAAATAATAGTTACCTCGCTAGTGCTAGCTGGTGTTAGCTTACCCTGGTATAAGTGAATAAATTATTCTACAAACAATTTGTAGCCTTTATTTAACTTGGAACCGTTCGTTGTTGAATGTTCTCCAACGATAATGGAAACGTATTTAAAATTCAGTCTCGGCAGCGACGACAGTGATGAAGTAAATACACGCTCCATGCCGAGGTGAATTGACAACAACTATCTTCTGCGAGTACCGGAACTTGTTTTACCCGGCGGTGACGTATTTCCACTTTGTTGTGAAAAGGGCCCATGTGTTATGTATGATGCATGTGTTGCTTTTCTGGCTCAATGCCTTATAGGCATGCAGCAAGCCGCTGAATTTGCCCCTCTGAATCATTTCACCTGTGCGCTTTACTCAATATGCCGTGTTTCCAGTTAGATTTGAGGCATAAAATGATGCTGGGCCAGGCCAAAGTCAGGCTCCTCATACATATATGAACTAGTTATGTATGATCCAATTGAGTTTTGCCTGGCCCAAGACCTTACAGGCATACAGCAGGCCTCTGAACTTGAATGTGTGATCCATTTCACCTGTGCGCTTAACTACTCAATATGCTGTGTTTCCAGTTAGATTTGAGGCATAAAATGATGCTGGGCCAGGCCAAAGTCAGGTTTCTCATACATATTTACCTACTCATACATACTTACCTACTCAATATGCCGTGTTTCGAATTAGATTTGAGGTATTAAATGATGTTGGATCAGGCTAAAATCACGTTCCTCTCTTAGGGAGTGACCTGTTCTTCATGATGCATTTGTTATTTCTCTGGCCCACCATCAATAAGGCTTTCAATAAGCCTCTGAAACTGCCCCATTAAATGCATTTCACCTATATGCCCACTGCTCAATATATCATGTTGTGTGCGGGTATTTCTTCTTACGATTAATTTGTGTTCTAGAACAGCATTTCTGTGTTTTTAGTTTTCAAATCTAAGAATATGTTTCCTTACGTTAGAAATGCTGACGAATTCAATCATCATGTACAAATCACGTACAATTGGAACAACTTGAAATAGAAACCATTTACAAAAGGAATGCTTTCATTACATTTTTATTTTTTTTCTACATTCACAAAATCAGTATGGGAATAATGAATAGTTTTTTTGATTTTCCGATTATAATTGTCAATTGAATATCAAATGAACAAATGATACACGGATTGAAACCACTCGATGTGTCGTGATAAAAAGGGAGCACAAATGAACAAAACAAATACAAGCCAGGGAAGGGAGCTGGCTGAAAACAAAAGCACATGGAGGAAATCCACTCAACGTGTCGTGATCAAAAAGGGAGCACAAACGAACAAAATAAATGTAAGCCAGGGAAGGGAGCTGGCGGAAAACAAAAGAACAAAAACTAAAAAATATATAGAGAAGAAACAGCTTGGGGAAAACTTGAGAAAGGCCAGAAAGGGCGCAGGAGAAGAGACCTCGAAAAACAGTAGAGCGAGAGAGAGAGAAACGACTGCTCAATAACCGGGTATAAGGCTGGCTGCAAGAGCGAGAGGCAACAAACAACTCAGCAGTGAGGCACTGCAACCGTGCCCATTAAATAGGGGAAGGCACAGCTGCAGGTCCTCACCGCTGATTGCGTCTCCCATGAGTATTAGCTTGTGGGTTCCCTCCAGTGGCGACAGGAGGGATGGTCCTGGACCCAGCCCTGACACTACCACGAGTATTAGCTCGTGGGTTCCCTCCAGTGGCAACAGGAGGGATGGTCCTGGACCCAGCCCTGACAGAGCCCCCCCTCCTAGGCCGGAGACCCCGTGGGCTCAGAGCGATGGCCCTGTCGCGGTAGAAGCCAGAAATCAGGGCTGGACTCAGGATACGGGACCGGGGAACCCAGGAGCGCTCCTCGGGGCCGTACTCCTTCCAATCGACGAGGAACTGCTCGCGACCCCGGACACGGCGCACGTCCAACAAACGGTGTACTGTGTAGGTGGGGAACCCGCTAACGACACGCGGGGCGGCAGCCTGCGGGCCGCCGCACAGAAATGGCCGAAGGAGAGACACGTGGAACACGGGATGGACCCGCATGGACGGAGGGAGCGCCAGGCGGTAAGTAACCGGATTGATCTACCTAGCCACCTTGAAAGGGCCCAGAAAACGAGGGGCCAGTTTACGGGTTCCTCCGCGGATAGGCAGATCCTTAGCCGCCAACCACACCCTCTGCCCAGTACGAAAAGACAACGCTGGGAGACGCCGCCTGTCCGCGTACGGGCTTGCTGCCAAGCCCTGCGACAACGCCGGACCTGCGCCACGGCCCCGGGGACCGCCACACCCTTTTCCTGGTTGGCAAACATCGGCGGGGCGAAACCGAACAGGCATTCGAAAGGCGACATGCCCAACGACGAATGCCACAACGTGTTGTGGGCGAACTCTGCCCAAACGAGATGATCAGCCCAGGAAGCCGGGTTGGTAGAGGCCAGACAACGCAAGGTCTGTTCGAGGTCTTGATTAACTCTTTCAGTTTGCCCGTTAGATTGGGGGTGAAACCCAGATGATAAGCTGGCTTTGGCACCAAGGAGGCCCAGGAATGCCTGCCAGAACCGGTTGGTGAATTGGGGACCCCGGTCTGACACCACATCCCCAGGAAAACCGTAGTTTCTCACCACATGATTAAGGAGGAGGGAGGCGGTTTCCCGGGCCGAGGGGAGTTTGGGAAGCCCTATAAACTTGCTGAATTTAGAGAAGCGGTCAACAATAACAAGGATAGTGGTGAGGCCCCTAGAGGAAAGGAGACCCGTGAAAAAGTCCAGGGAAACATGGGACCAAGGCCTAGAGGGTATGGGCAAAGGATGGAGCAATCCTCTAGGTTTACTGCGCGGTGCCTTGCCCCGATTACAAGTCTCACAGGTGGCCACGAAGGACCCGACCGCCTGATCCATCTGAGGCCACCAGAACCTCCGTCTGATAAACTCCAAAGTCCTACATGCCCCAGGGTGGGCCGTGAAATGTGCCGTATGACCCCAGGTAAGGACCTTGCGCTGCACCGCGGTAGGCACGTAAAGACACCCAGGTGGTTCCCCACCAGGACCAGGCTCCTTAGGGAGCTCCTTAAGGACCAGTTTTTCAATGTCCCACTGAATGGGAGCGACCACCACCTCAGGGGAGAGCACGGTCCCGGGGGGGTCGGTCTCGGGATCCGGCTCCCACTGCCTGGACAGGGCGTCGGGCTTCGTGTTTTGTGACCCCGGGCGGTAGGACAGCGTAAACTCAAAGCGGCTAAAAAACTAGGCCCACCTAGCCTGTCTGGGGTTGAGCCGTTTGGCCTGCTGAAGGTAGGACAGGTTTTTATGATCCGACCATACTAGGAAGGGATGGCAGGCCCCCTCGAGCCAGTGGCGCAATTCCTCAAGTGCCAGCTTGACGGCTAATAACTCCTTGTCCCCCACGTTGTACCTCCGCTCATGACCTAAAAGAAGTATTTAGTAAACGTAAAGCCGGCTTCTTACCCATTCACACAGCTCACGACATCTCCATCGATCTCCAGCCCAATATTTCTCCTCCTAGGGGGTGGTTGTTTTCATTAGCTTTGCCCGAACGCAAAGCTATGGAGTAATACATCCAGGAATCCCTTGCTGTTGGGATTATTCGGCCGTCCACGTCTCTAGCCGGGGCTGGATTTTTCTTTGTGGGGAAAAAGGACGGGGGGGCTCAGGCCCTGCATTGACTACAGGGGTTTGAACAAAATCACAGTTAAGGACCGTCATCTCCTTCCTCTCATGTCATCCACTTTTGAAGCATTACAGCAGGCGTCGGTTTTCATCAAGTTAGACCTGCGGAGTGCTTACAACCTGTTACGGGTGAGAGAAGGAGATGAGTGGAAAACCGCTTTCATCACGCCCTCACTCCTTCTAGAGAATCACCTGTATGTCAAGCTAGAGAAATCAGTTTTCCATGCTGAAGAGGTTTCATTTCTAGGGTTCGTGGTTTCGAAAAACTAGCTGGCCATGAATACAGCTAAAACTCGCGCTGTAGCCCATTGGCCCACTCCCACGTCGGTACGCCTTGTTCAACGCTTCCTTGGTTTCGCCAACTTTTACAGACGCTTTATCAAGGGCTACAGTTCCTTAGCTGCCCCTCTCTGCCCTGAGGCTCAAAAGGCGTTTGAGGACCTTAAGAAATGCTTCATAGGGGCTCCGGTTTTGCGAGTGCCCGACCCTGAGTTACCCTTCATCGTAGAAACCGACGCGTCCGACATGGGAGTAGGAGCCATCCTGTCCCAACGGGTGGGCGAGCCACCGCGATTGCACCCGTGCGCTTACTTCTGCGAGAAGTAAGCGCACGGGTGCAATCGCGGTGGCTCAGGGTCGGGCACTCGCAAAACCGGAGCCCCTATGAAGCATTTCTTAAGGTCCTCAAATGCCTTTTGAGCCTCAGGGGTCCATACGAACCTCCCCGTTTTCTTACTGGTGAGAGCGAAGAGAGGGGCAGCTAAGGAACTGTTGCCCTTGATAAAGCGTCTGTAAAAGTTGGCGAAACCAAGGAAGCGTTGAACAAGGCGTACCGACGTGGGAGTGGGCCAATGGGCTACAGCGCGAGTTTTAGCTGGATCCATGGCCAGCTGGTTTTTCGAAACCACGAACCCTAGAAATGACACCTCTTCAGCATGGAAAACTGATTTCTCTAGCTTGACGTACAGGTGATTCTCTAGAAGGGGTGAGGGTGTGATGAAAGCGGTTTTCCACTCATCTCCTTCTCTCACCCGTAACAGGTTGTAAGCACTCCTCAGGTCTAAACTTGGTGAAAACCGACGCCTGCTGTAATGCTTCAAAAGTGGATGACATGAGAGGAAGGAGATGACCCCGTCCTTTTTCCCCACAAAGAAAAAATCCAGCCACGGCTGGAGACGTGGACGGCCGAATAATCCCAACAGCAAGGGATTCCTGGATGTATTACTCCATAGCTTTGCGTTCGGGCAAAGCTAATGAAAACAACCACCCCCTAGGAGGAGAAGTACCGGGGAGGAGATCGATGGAGATGTCGTGAGCTCTGTGAATGGGTAAGAAGCCGGCTTTACGTTTACTAAATACTTCTTTTAGGTCATATGCGACAGGGACATTATCAAGTCCCTTGATCTCTCCCTGGCCTTCCCCTTGGGGTGTCCGGAGAGGAGTCAAGCACGACTTCTCACACACCCCACCCCAACGACTGATGGTAAGATTAAGCCAATCTATGTCTGGGTTATGGCATTGGAGCCAAGGGGAGCCCAAAATAAGTCGGAGACTGGGTGCTGCTATAACGTAGGGGGTGATGGTTTCATGGTGAGTACCTATTTCAACAAACAGAGGAACATTTTGGTGGGTGATTTGTCCAGAGGTAAGCACACAACCATCGACTGCAGATACCGAGAGCGGTTTGTCCAAGGGGACCAGGGGAATAGCGAGAGACGACACAAGAGAGGCGTCGATGAAATTACCCGCGGCACCTGAGTCGACTAACGCCAGCAGCCTATGTTCACTGGACCCCCTCCATGAGATGACCACCTGGGGAGTTAGACCTGAAGCAGGGGAATAGCTGTCATGACCCATCGGGTGTACCCTATTCACCGATGGGTCTGCTCTTTTCCCTGCAGTTCGGGGCAGTTAGCGATTTTGTGTTCGGGGTCCCCACAATAAAGGCACCTACCCCCGCGTAAGCGATCTTGCCTCTCCACTCTTGAGAGACGCGTGTCCCAACTCCATGGGCTGTTCGCTTTTCTCCTCGGTCTCGGTCACTGTTTTGCGCAAAGGGGGGGGGGGGGGGTCAGTGGATGGGACATGTTTACCCTGTGACCGCCGGTGTTGTCTACAGTTGCGTAGGCGATTGTCGATTCTGATGGTGAGTTCGATCATGCTGTCGAGGTCAGCAGGAGGGTCCCTGAGGGACAACTCGTCTTTGATTACCTCGCTCAACCCCTCTGTATATATGGCCCCTAAAGCCTCTGATGCCCAATCGCTTTCTGCCGCCAGGGTATGGAATTGTAGGGAGTACTCGGCAACCGTTAAATTGCCCTGGCGCATACACAATAATTTTGAACCTGTTAGGCCGCCGGATGCGGGGTGGTAAAACGCCTGCCACATAACCTGTGAGAAGCGGTCAAATGTCGCGCAGGCTGTTTCTCCCACACGGGGGTGGCCCACTGTAATGCCTTTCCTGAGAGCAGAGCCATTACGTATGCGACTTTGGACCGTTCAGAAGGAAAACGTGAAGGTTGTTGCTCTAATATAAGGGAGTATTGGAGCAAAAACCCCTTGCAATCATCGGGATCACCGTTGTACCGCGCAGGAGCAGGCAGTACAGGCTCGCAACGAGCAATGTTGGCTGACTCGGGTGATGCGGCGAGAGCGCTAGGGGAAGCGTTAGATTGAC
This sequence comes from Brachyhypopomus gauderio, assembly GCF_052324685.1. Classification (NCBI taxonomy): domain Eukaryota; kingdom Metazoa; phylum Chordata; class Actinopteri; order Gymnotiformes; family Hypopomidae; genus Brachyhypopomus; species Brachyhypopomus gauderio. Next base: position 159,616 of record NW_027506996.1, read on the forward strand.
TAGCTCCCTGGACAGCGGTAGAGATGTTTTGCAGCTGAGCTAGGATCTGTTGTAACGCCTGTTCGTGCCTACCGATAGCCTGTCCTTGCATAGCGAGAGCTGATCTCAACTCGCCGATATCTAGAGGGTTTGCCGGGTCCATAGTTGAGGCTGAGTTGTTCTGTAACGTGAACCCCCAGGGAACAGGGGACTCACGGGGTTTTTGTAGGAGATGAACCCAGGGGCAAAACCCAAAAGAAAACACGACAAACTGAGACCTCTGCCACTAAGCGGGAAACGCGGAAAAAGAAAACTGAGTAAAAACTCAGAAAACGAAAACAAAAAACACACGGAGGAAACCACTCGATGTGTCGTGATAAAAAGGGAGCACAAACGAACAAAACAAATACAAGCCAGGGAAGGGAGCTGGCTGAAAACAAAAAGCACATGGAGGAAATCAACTCAACGTGTCGTGATCAAAAAGGGAGCACAAACTAACAAAATAAATGTAAGCCAGGGAAGGGAGCTGGCTGAAAACAAAAGAACAAAAACTAAAAAATATATAGAGAAGAAACAGCTTGGGGAAAACTTGAGAAAGGCCAGAAAGGGCGCAGGAGAAGAGACCTTGAAAAATAGTAGAGAGAGAGAGAGAAACGACTGCAAAACAAAAATCCAGAAAAATACATTGTATGATTTTTAAATAATTAATTTCCATTTTATTGTGTGAAATAAGTATTTGATAACCTATCAACCAGTAAGAATTTTGGCTCTCACAGACATGTTACTTCTTCTTTAAGAAGCCCTCCTGTTCTCCACTCATTACCTGTATTAACTGCACCTGTTTGAACTTGTTACCTGTATAAGACACCTGTCCACACACTCAATCAGTCAGACTCCAACATCTCCACAATGCCCAAGACCAGAGAGCTGTGTAAGGACAGGGATAAAATTGTAGACCTGCACAAGGCTGGGATGGGCTACAGGACAACAGGCAAGCAGCTTGGTGAGAAGGCAACAACTGTTGGTGCAATTATTAGAAAATGGAAAAAATGCAAAATAACGGAAAATCTCCCTCGGTCTGGGGCGCCATGCAAGATCTCACCTCATGGAGCATCAATGATCTTGAGGAAGGTGAGGAATGAGCCCAGAACTACACAGCAGGACCTGGTCAATGACCTGAATAGAGCTGGGACCACAGTCTCAAAGAAAACAATCAGTAACACTCTACGCCGTCAAGGATTAAAATCCTGCAGTGCACGGAATGTGCCCTTCCTCAAGCCAACGCATGTCAAAGCCCGTCTGAAGTTTGCACATGACCATCTGAATGATCCAGAGGAGGATTGGGAGAAGGTCATGTGGTCTGATGAGACAAATAGAACCTATTGGTTTAAACTCCACTCGTCAAGTTTGGAGGAAAAAGAATGATGAGTACAACCCCAAGAACACCATCCCAACTGTGAAGCATGGCGGTGGAAACGTCATTCTTTGGGGATGCTTTTCTGCAAAGGGGACAGGATGACTGCACCGTATTGTGGGAAGGATGGATGGGGCCAGGTATCGTGAGATTTTGGCCAACAACCTCCTTCCCTCAGTAAGAGCACTGAAGATGGGTCGTGGCTGGGTCTTCCAGCATGATAACGACCCAAAACTGGCCTAGCCAGTCTCCAGACCTGAATCCAATAGAAAATCTTTGGAGGGAGCTTAAAGTCCATGTGGCCCAGCGACAGCCACGAAACCTGAAGGCTCTGGAGGAGATCTGTATGGAAGAGTGGGCCAAAATCCCTGCTGCAGTGTGTGCAAACCTTGTCAAGAACTACAGGAAACGTCTCATCTCTGTAATTGCAAACAAAGGTTTCTGTACCAAATATTAAGTTTCTTTTTCTGGTGTATCAAATACTTATTTCACACAATAAAATGGAAATTAATTATTTAAAAATCATACAATATATTTTTCTGAATTTTTGTTTTAGATTCCATCACTCACAGTTGAAGAGTACCTATGATCAAAATTACAGTCTTCTACATGCTTTGCAAGTGGGAAAACCTGAAAAATCAGCAGTGTATCAAATACTTGTTCTCCCCACTGTAGACTGTGGTGCGCTGGAGGAAGAGGACAAGGGCAGCGGGCGCAGGTGGGATGCGGCAGCCGAAGAACTGCAGGGGCTGGGCCGGCTCTGGCTCGGCCGCACTGTCTTTCCCTGGCCGATGAGGAAGGTCAGCTTAGGCCTGTTTGGTGCTTCCGGGATGGCCGTGGGCCGCACGGGTTGAGATGCGGAGAAAGAGAGAGACGATCCAGGGCCCGTCTTCGAGACGCTGCTGCTGTTGCTGCTGCCAGGCTTTGAGCCACCGTGGTCCTCCTTCACGGGAGAGTTATTCTGCAAAGTGAACAGCGGTCAGTTATGGGAAATCTGAATATCAGGAACAGAAAGTAAGAGTTTAACAGTGTAAACAAACAAAACACAGCCCTCTCAATTATACTAGTGAACAATAACAACCAGTTCCCAGTCAGATGTCCTGGCATGGTGCAGTGGTGTGGTGATACCTTCGCCATGTGAGGAGGAAGCTGTGGACCGATGAAGGAGGTGGAGGTGTACTGAGGCCCGTTCACCTTGGCCGTGCTGACCGGGTGAGGGGAGCAATGACCGGGACCATGGGTCACAGAGTTACAGTCTCCGTTTTTAAGATCTGTTGACCTAAAAATGATGGATGGGGGGGGGGGGGGGGATAAAAGTGTATAAAATGCCTTTTTAAATATTCCACTATTCAAAAATCTGGAGCTGGTTTAAACATTAGGTTGAAATTACCGCATGTAGAACAGTAAGTACGCTTGTTGGTTCAGCACTGATCGTATGTCACTTACATATACTGATGCATCATTCATCTCATACCACTGCTCATTACTAGTTTGTAATGTATAATTGAAACTTGGAAAGAAAGTTGACCCTTATGCACCTGAGTGACGTTAAGTTGGTAATAGTCCTCAGTAGTAGGTCGCTTGGCGCTGGGTGAAGACCTGTCTGGGTCGGAGCTGAGGCGTCGCACACACTTCCGCTCCTCACGCGCTCGTCTACCTTCTCTAGATCCTGGCGCACCAGACAGAGACACCATCACATCTTCCCTGCAGTCATCGTCGTTGGGCACAAAGGTGTCCGCGGTTGCCACAGGCCTTTCTAAAGCCACGTGCCCGTCGCCCCCCTGTGAGCAGAGGTCGTGGTTGGCCTCTGGGGGCGCCGTGGTGCCTTTCGTCACATGGGTGTCGTGGCAATAGATGGGCTCCTCAGCCGAGGCCATCTGGGTGCGAGGCGTGGTGTCGGTTGGCTTAGCTGGCGTCTCGGGGGCTGAATGGGGCCTGTGCGGAGGCGGGGAGGGGGTCCTCCTTCACGGGAGAGTTATTCTGCAAAGTGAACAGCGGTCAGTTATGGGAAATCTGAATATCATGAACAGAAAGTAAGAGTTTAACAGTGTAAACAAACAAAACACAGCCCTCTCAATTATACTAGTGAACAATAACAACCAGTTCCCAGTCAGATTTCCTGGCATGGTGCAGTGGTGTGGTGATACCTTCGCCATGTGAGGAGGAAACTGTGGACCGATGAAGGAGGTGGAGGTGTACTGAGGCCCGTTCACCTTGGCCGTGCTGACCGGGCGAGGGGAGCAATGACCGGGACCATGGGTCACAGAGTTACAGTCAATAAAAGTGTATAAAATGCCTTTCTAAATATTCCACTATTCAAAAATCTGGAGCTGGTTTAAACATTAGGTTGAACTTACCGGATGTAGAACAGTAAGTATGCTTGTTGGTTCAGCACTGATCGTATGTCATTTACAGATACTGATCCATTGTTCATCTCATACCACTGCTCATTACCAGACTGAAATAAAAACATTATTCCATCCATTAGCTAGAGTAGAAACTCAGTGCAAAAACGTAGAGAATGCTGAAACCGCGCAGCACATCAAACCTTCACATAGCAGTAGTAGTGTCCGGCGTGGCAGCTAATCCCGGAGTGGACCAGCACAGCGTACAGGCCGTAGAGCTGTGGCTCTCTGTGGGACTGTGACATGAACGGACGCATGTCCAGATACTCTGGGTACCTCATGTCCTGCACAGGGGGACAGAGAACAGTTGTGCAACGGCATAGATCACGTGAAACGACTAAGGAAAGTGTACAACAGTGCGGCAGAATTAAGTACGGTGGCCAAACCTTTGCAATTTTGTCTCCGTTGAAGTGAGCGAAGCGCTTTAGAGCAATGGTGAGGACATTGGAGCTACGGTGGACGGTAAAATCTCTGAGGCTTGAACCATTTTCTTACATCTACAAACACAACCAAATTCACAATGAGGACAGAAAAGATAATAGGCAACACAGACCACAGTAAATTCATCACTAGTGGTCCCATGACAACAAATAGAGCTTGGTTTATCTCCAGAGATAAACCGGTGTGCCTCATACTTATCCAAGATAGTCTTGCCGTGTGTTAAGGGACAGAAGTAAAGAGAACCTTGAAGAAGTTGATGAGGTGGTTTCAGAGAAGCGAAAACACACCTCATATAGTACAGAAATGTACAGACGACATTTATAAACACAACTATTCGTACGCCTTGCTGGGGGGGGTGGCGAATGCATTTGGGTGTCTGCTACCTGTTTGTTGTTGCCATAAAGGCAATCCCCTGCATTGTTTTGAGATTGTGGTGCGCGATTTCAAAATAAGAGCGGATAGCGCGAAGACAGGGACGAAAAGTGCGGCATGAAACAGACGCTTAATGAGGCGCAAATGTGCTCTGGGGACGGACACACAGCAGGTAATGGGAGAGATGGCGAAGGGGTCGTTAGTGACGGGGCGAGTGCAAGGAGACCTGGTCACAACATAAAACTGGGAGGGGGGAAAAAAAGGTGTTAGTGGCTCATGCAAGAGGACGCAATTTGGGGGGGGGGGGGGGGGGGGGGGGGGTTGAACAGTGAAGTTACCAGAGTGCCGTGTATCTCCAAGCGGCTCAAGTTTAGGAAGTCTAGAAACTTTGGGAGTTGCCCATCCAACTACAAACAGAAGTAAAATGACGCATTTGTAAAAACTCCACCAAAACACAAAAGGCAGGTTATGGAAAAACCGAGGTCAGATTAGGGATTCTTTGGAGTAGACTTCCATGTCGGTTTCACCGTAGTTATAAGGTAGCATATTGTTTTCTACAAGCACAATTGGAATTATAAATGCTACAAAAAATAAATTATACATTGTGTAAAACAAAAAAACAGTGAAGTCCAGTGAGTGTCACGTGTTTCAGTGCTGCTGAAGTTTGGCTAGAACTTTCACCTGGTGGAGGTGGTGGAGTGGGGCTCTAGGTGGAGACCTAAACCATCAGAGGTTCAACCCTGTTGTTTCTCCACCTCAGACGCAGTTTCCTCCTCTTCTTTTTGACCTGGTCTGCTGGCCCTGAGGAGGAGATAAAGCCTTTTAGCAGCCTAGATTAGGTTGCCAACGATCTGTTTCCCAGGGTGTCTCAGTTCTGCTGACTGTTTAATGACCCTAATTAAATAGCAATTGTAGTTTTTATTAAAGCCATCATTTTAAGTGTTAATTCAGGTTAATATCTAAAGCAAGGCTATCAAGTTCTACTGGTAGAAGCCCGCAGCTCTGTATAACTTAGTGCGCGACATGTTTTAACATTAGTGATTAATTTCATCAGCTAATCAAGTGTTTGCTGAGGTGAGTCAGGTGTGTTAAGAGGGGAAAATGCTGAGGGATGCATTGCAGATCAGAAAAGAGCGTGGACCTAGGGGACTAGAGTGTGGACTTAGGGGACTAGAGCGTGGACTTAGGGGACTAGAGCGTGGACTTAGGGGACTAGAGCGTGGACTTAGGGGACTAGAGCGTGGGCCTAGGGGACTAGAGCGTGCGCCTAGGGGACTAGAGCGTGGGCCTAGGGGACTAGAGCGTGGGCCTAGAGTGTGGGCCTAGGGGACTAGAGGGTGGGCCTAGGGGACTAGAGGGTGGGCCTAGGGGACTAGAGCGTGGGCCTAAGGGGACTAGAGGGTGGGCCTAAGGGGACTAGAGCGTGGGCCTAAGGGGACTAGAGCGTGGGCCTAAGGGGACTAGAGCGTGGGCCTAAGGGGACTAGAGCGTGGGCCTAAGGGGACTAGAGCGTGGGCCTAGGGGACTAGAGTGTGGGCCTAGGGGACTAGAGTGTGGGCCTAGAGTATGGGCCTAGGGGACTAGAGCGTGGGCCTAGGGGACTAGAGCGTGGGTCTAGGGGACTAGAGCGTGGGCCTAGGGGGCTAGAGCGTGGGCCTAGGATACTGGTACTACCAAGATAAAGGAGATAAGTAATCACTTTAAAACAACTTAATACATTTTATTTGGATCATATGAAACATTCTGACCTGATTTGGTGCTCTCAACATCCTCCTCCTCTGGTTTGCTTCTGCAATCCAGAGCGCCGCCCTGCAGGGCGTCCTCTCCCTTTCCCATCTCCTTATTGTCCTCCTGAAATAATTTACTAAATTAACTGAAGTTTGAACAGCGGTCTAATTAAGAGGACAGTCAGGAACATTGAGGCACATTAAACACCTCATTGGCTGGGAGGGAAACCTGCCTCATGAACAACACTGTTTATTGGCTGGATGGGGCTGGGCATGTTGGCACCCTCCTCCTCCTCCTTCTTCTCCTCCACTCGCCTCTCTTCCTGCTCCGCCTCCTCACGCTCTTTTCTGTCCCTACAGGAAGAGTAAACCCTTCAAAATATATATTTCACCAGAACCAACACAGTACTGTCTCTCTCACACACACGGTTTCCTGACCTCTCTTCCCGTATTATCCGCACTCGTTCCGCTCGCTCCTTCCTGTCTTGCTCCTCCCAGGCCCGCTGCTTGGCCGTGTCCCTCTGCACACGCTCAGAGATCGCCTCGTAGTCCTCGGCGATGTTGCTCAGGAGCCATTTCAGGCCTCTCCTGATGGACTTGTCCACCGTCCGGCCGTAGCCCAACACCGCCGAGCACGGCTCCTGGTGAGGTCAGCACAAGTTCAGCCTCGTCTCGTTGGCTTGTTTTCTCAAAGGTACAGCTGGATTGTACCCCCCCCAAGGAAAACCTTGTAGGCTACCAAGTTTCTCCCCACTGTGAAGATGCTCACTGAATAAATACTCACAAGCTGACAGCGACATTTTTGCTCATTGACCAGCTTCTCCAGTGATAGGCTCTCAATGATGTCGGCTTCAGGCAATGCTCCTTCCTGGTCCTGCTTATTGGCCAGTCTGGGGGGGGGGGGGGGGGGGGGGGGTATAGAGTGAGCTGTGTGTGTACGCCAAGTGAAAGCTCTCACAAACACATGACTCAAGGTCTGCACTTCAGAGCACTGAAGAGGGGTGTGTGTGTGTGCATGTATGTGCCTAACACGGACAAAACACAAACAACACCGGACAACCAATACATCCTCATGGTGTCTGCCGTCTGCGATGTTGTGTCTCGTGATGTCTGTTACCAAAATATCACGTTGGAGAACCATCTATGACAGGAGATGTCATGTGGAAGATCTAAGGTCTGTGCTGCTCACAGTGACGTTGTAGGAACTATGGTGTGCAGGGGTGCTCTGAAGGCTGCGAGGAGGTGCAGGAAACGAGACGCGTGTGAGACGTAACGAGAGACGTGCCACTCACACTAGGACGGGCTTGCCGGCGATTCGAGGGTGTCCGAGGACCTCGGCCATGGTGGCTCTGGTCTCATGGATCCGCTGGATGTCGCTGGAGTCCACCACGAACACCACGCCGTGCGACTCTGAGTAATAGTTCTCCCAGATGCCGCGGATGCGCTTCCCGCCGCCGAGGTCGAAGATGGTCACCTGGAACTTGCCTCGTTTCAGGTCCACCTTGGAGAAGCCCACCGTGGGGGCCACATTGACTGGGTTCTCTGAGGGAGAGACATGCGTTACTGTGAGACTACGGTGCGCTTAGCGACCCGCAGTAGCTTTAACCTTGGAGCGAGCTGAACTTGTACCGACTCCGAGAGCGAGACTGGAGAGTTTCAGCCTTTACCCAGAGCTTTACTGCTCATCTCATTAGCGTCCGTCTACATCACACCCTGCTCAAGGCTCTATATCTAACAGGGCATTGCATTGAAGAATATTTAGCTGCTTCTGTCTACTGGGCCAACACAAGACAATGAGACCTGCAGGGGTGGTACGTGCTCGTTACTGTGAGATATGTTGAATGCTAAAATGTTGGGAAACAAAAGCAAACTACTGTACTTTAGAGCCACGCCTTAAAACACATTACAATATTTAGAAGACCTTTTATATATTTAGAAGAAAAGATAGACTTTGAAAAAGAAGAGAATAATAAGTAAATAAAAGCAAGAAATTGCAGTTACAAATGACAAACCAGTATATTAATCACGATATGCTGTATGAAAGGGTGGGTATAAAACACTATGGCATCTGCACCTTGCCATTAGGAGTTTAAGGTGATGGATGAATGGCATACCACACACACACTCACACACACTCAGTGTAGCCTCACCTCCCTGAATGCCCCGCACGGTTGCAGTCTTGCCAGCGTTGTCCAGGCCCACCATCAACAACGTCACCTTCCTGTGAGCACACACAAGCACAACGCTCAATGACTCAGGCTGCGTGTGGGCACAGCCCCGTGAAATGTTCTGGCCCAGGACTGCCACAGTGTGTTGGGATTAGCTGGGGATTTGCACTTTAGTCCTGAAGGATTAGTGGCCAGGTTGTTGGAGGGCAGTGTTAGTGTTTAGCATTCGGTGACACTAAATTAGCAGTAGGCAGCAAGCTTTATCACCGACTTTAGAGTACTCTTTACGTTGGGGTTGTGGTTTGAGCTGTATACTCAATCAAGGGAAGGACTCTGGGTCTTCCACATCTTAGTGTATAGCTGCAACTGGGATTAACTAATATTTGGCCCAATTCACTCTCACCGTAAAACAACTTACACCAGGAAACAGTAGAACAGGCGTACTCAACTAAATTTGTCCGCGGTCCAATTTTGGCAGATACCTGCGAACGTAAGAACCGTGACGGAGTGTTTTTTCAATAGCCAGGGCTCTCAAGTCTCACGCATTGAGCGTGTGACACACGCATTTGACCGTCTTCACACGCTCACACGCCACACTTCCGATTTCACACGGCGAGAAAAAAAAAATCTAGTTTATTTACCTCCGATCCATATATATATATATATATATATATATATATATATATATATATATATATATATATATATATATATATATATATATAATATATGTCGCCCTCCACTGGCAATCGATCGCGATATACAAACCCCCCCCCCCCCCCCCCCCCCCCCGACTTTTTTTTGACCGTGTTATATACTATATGACCTAACACAAGGATTGTCTGCTACGGAGGAAATTCAAATGACGGGGGGGGGGGGGGGCTTTCTTCTTTCATGAAACTTTCTTGTCCCGGGCCCCAGCAAGACTGTCAACTATTCGTACGCCATTGTATATGCTATACAATACTTTGTCTAAATACATAGTACTTAGAAAAACAGATAAAAAAAAAACAGAAAAACTATTAAGAAAAACAGATTTAAGCTCCTCTACACTGCAATTACGTGGTCGTGCAGATTTATGGACAGTTTATAATCAAAATACACTGACTTACCTTGCAGGCTTACGCCACCTTTTCAGCCAGCTACAGCAGCTCGCCATCTCACTAAACCTTATAATCTAGCTTTATAATCAAGCCTAAATGGTCAAGTATCTAAGAGGTTAGGTGAGTGACAGGCAGGGAACGACACCGTGATCGGTCTGTGTCCCGTTAGGCTGTAGGCTGCTTAAACCCTCCAAAACACTTAACTAACTAACTTAACTAACAGGTAAACTAAATACAATTTAAACACAGATATTTAAAAAAGAAAGGTAATTACAGATATATACAGAAAAACAGTTGGTTTTGATATAGTATGTATTAAACTTGGTCGATACACGATCGTTAAAGGTAGCGCTAGCTAACTTTAAAATCAAAACAAGACGCTTTGGTTGCTGTTTACGCAGCGTTCTCTGGCTGCTATGGCTGCAGGTGATTTCATACGTTCTGTCCCGCTGGCACGACCGTCCATCTCGGCAGTAGCGCCCCTAGTGGACGGTGTGAGGATGTCAGGCCCAACACCTCACACGTCTCGGTAGCCGCTAAGCGATACAAGAGTAGTTTAGTAACTTTTATTCTGTGAAAAGAAACCGATTACATTGCATACTTGGAGTCGAGGTCCAGTTTTTGTAACCTTCCTACACTCTTCAGTGACAAGTTATGATCAGTGGGATTCATTTTGGAATAAACAAAAACATTTTATACTTTCATATATGCATTTTATTATTTTTTTAGGACAAACATTTTGATATAAACCCTTGAACCCATCCCAATTATATATACCATTTTAATTTTTTTCAAACATTTACACAAGATAGAAAAAAATAACAAATAAGTAAATCACTGTTGCTCTTTGGAACAGTTCTGACATCTTTCTGTTGAGAATATATTTCTTCTCTTCATAATTCTGTTTAAAGAGAAGTCCTTTAGCAGGACACATAACATCAATGCTTTAGGAAGTTGTATGACTGAGACACACACACACACGCGCGCACACATAAGCACACTCTCACACTTTAATAGTTGAACCCGTCAATGAGATGGAAGTGCTAAGAAACAGCTTGGCTTTGTTGCACTGTAAAAAAAAACATTTTTTTAACAGATTTATTTATTTATTTATTTATTTATTTATTTATTTGGCCCACCTCTACCCCCCCCCCCCCCCATCTTTGGAGGACAACTTTGTTTTTATGTACAGATTTAAATGGCAATTATAACAATTCTGTATAATATATAGTATAGTGATAACAATATATAGTGATAACAATATGCAAAGTAATAATTATTGGGGTTAGGTGGACCAAGAAAAGAGGGGGAGAGAAATAATAAAAAGGGAAAAGACAAAGAGGTAGGAAAAGAAAGAAGAAGAAAAAGAAAAGAGGAAAAAAAATAATAATAATAATAATAATAAAAATAAATAAAACACGCAACCAGCTCAAATGACCACTGCAAAGAAGAACAGAAAGTAAACCAAATACATATAGTACAGATGAGTGCGATGCATGGGTGTGTGTGAGTGTGTGTTTATGTGCAACCTAAAAGTGCAAGATAGGATAGATGTATGGAATGTACTTACCAGCAAGGGTGGGTAGCTGCGACAACATTCCCCCAGAGGCCAGAGGCGGGCAGAGAGAGACCCGGGAACCCCACCCGCCCACGGCCCCCCACGGAGCGGTGGAGTACCAGAGCCGCACTTCCCAGAAACCCTCACATGCCCGCCCCCGCAGGCGGGAGAGAGAGACCCTGGACAGCGCCCCACCAGTCAAGGAGCGCAGGTCCAGGGGAACCAGAGGGAACAGAGCGCCTCCCCCCCAGGAAGCCCCCCCCCCCCCCCCCCAGGGGCCAGCGGCAAAGCCACAGCGCCACGCGCCCGGAAAGCCACCCACCACCCGGCCGCCCCATACCACCACCGCCCAGGGGAGCGGGCCAACCGCCCCTACGCCGGGGGGCCAAGCCGGACTCCGGAGCCCCAAGGCGCCCCCCCTCTGGAGTGGTGCAGTAATCTCAGGGGAGCATCCGGGAGTGAACCGGGCACGACCAGCCCCGACCCAGAACCAGCTGTCCTCACCCATACACTCAAATTCACATTACATTCGCCCCTATACACCCCTACCATGCACACACCCACCCCCATACACATATACATACACTCAAATTCACCCTCACACCTCCAAACCTGGCCATATATCCCCTCCCTCCAACACGTACTCATTCATCCACCTATTCAGAAACAAGAAGAAAACAAGGACAAAGACACACACTTATCCAGACTAGCACACCCTCTGCGGCAGGGGCAAATGGCTGGACCAGCAAGGACCGGTAGTGGTCCTAGGAAGCCACCAGCCCAGTCCCGTGCCAGCGACCCCCCCCCCCCCCCCCCCGCCCCGGCAGGGAGCAGGAAGCGGGTGAAGGAAGGCCTTCCCACCCCTCCACCCCCAATGTTGTGTGTAGGTGTTGGTGTATATGCATGTGTAGTAGTGTGTGATACTATGGTGCAGTTAAAATTGAGGAGACAGGTGCTAGGACAAACGTGAGTGCATGTCCACACCGTCCCCTCAAAGGCCCTCAATGTCTAAAGTGCAGTAAAAACTGAGGGACAGACAGTGGTGAGGAGACGGGTGAACCATGGCAGCAGGCCCACCTCGTCAACCTCTGGGTACATGCCTGTCCCCAGAATCCTAAATGAACAAGGATGTGTGTGTGTGTGTGTGTGTGTGTGTGGGGGGGGTGGGTGGGTGGGAATGCTTAGGTCCAGAGGAAAGGGTCCTCTGGAAGAGGAGAGCCAGCTTGCTAGCTGGCTCATTGAGCACCGAACTTCACTGCCCCCCCAGCTCAAGGCAGGGAGCGGTCGACCGGGGGAGACCAGGGCGGCAACCCTCCCCACCACAGAGGTGGGACCAAGTCAGTGTTTTGCAAGTCTCAAGTAAGTCCAAGTCTTTATCCTCAAGTCCCGAGTCAAGTCTCAAGCAAAGACAATCAACTCAAGTCAAGTCTCGAGTCAAGACAGGCAACCGTCAAGTCAAGTCCCAAGTCTGAAACTTGGAATTTCAAGTCCTTTCGAGTCTTTTTTTTTTTTACAGGCACCAACGCTTTACGAATGCTACGCTGATGCGTTTACTCGTTTTGTTGGTGTCCGCCAGCCAAAAGATGACAGATCATTTACATTTTATCTTCTCTTAATTACATAAATGTACTTAAACAAGAATGTTTCGTTACTTCATTTTACACGAAAATAGCAAGCTTCATCGTAAGCAAGATGCTGTCATTACGAATGATTATTCTAAACATTTGGATAAAATGTTTAAAGATAGACTAAATAAAATGTTAGGGTTATTTTTTCATTGTTTTCTGTTATTGTGGGGTCACGGTGTAGCCTACTATTGTTACCTGGAGATTCAGTGGGGTCACATATTCTGATGGCTGCCGTCAGAATTGATGACCCCAGTTAAAAAGGCTCACCTGTACATCCCATTCATGATTTCTTTGTTGGCTGCAATGGTGAGGGGATGGTAAATCTTGTTTAAGTACATTTAAGTAATTAAGAGACGATAAATGTAAATATAAACATCTGTCATATTCTGGCTCGTGGACACCAACAAAACGAGTAAAGAAAGTGCATCAGCGTAGTTTACGTAGCATTCGTAAAGCATTTGTGCCTCTGAACAGAAACTGTGAAATAGCGCCCCCTGTGGTCACAAAACTCGACGGTCACAGAATCTGGTGTAACGCTGGTCTGCGTCAGAAGGACGGAAATGAAATTAATGGGGCGCACTTTATAAATATTAATATGCATTTTAAAAGATTTGGGGTTAAAAAAAAAATCAAGTCTTTGCAAGTAAACAGGTTCAAGTCCAATTCAAGTCCCAAGTTATTGGTGTAAAAGTCCAAGTCAAGTCTAAGTCTCTGAATATTTTTTCAAGTCAAGTCAAAAGTCTTAATATTAATGACTCGAGTCTGACTCGAGTCCAAGTCATGTGACTCGAGTCCCCACCTCTGCCCCACCACCACATCCAAGCCCGGATCCACACCACCCCCACCACAGAGAGCAGCCGGTCCGCACATCCACATACACCTAGACACACATTTCCTTCATACACGTATGCATTCACACACATTTAACCCATAAATATATACATCTATACACATATACATACATACATCCATCCATATATATAAATATATACATACACATACATACATATATACATATATATCTACACATACATATACACCCACACACGCTTGTCCCATATACACCACACCCCTGTGTATGCACCCACAACCATACCAATCGCACAGTGATCAAACGATGACAGACATCAACAGTATTGAGGACATGCTGGTCGGAGTCCGGAACCCTACCTCCCGGCCCACCCCAGACATCCCCATCATCCACCACCCCACTCCCACCACCCAGGCACCTCGGAGCCCCAAGGCCCAGACCCAACGCCCCGACCCAGGCCGACCGACCCACCCCACCCAGCGGCGCAACCGCAGCGGCGCAGGTCCCCCCGCACGGGCAGGGCCCCAGCTCGGGGTCGGGGGGCCCCAGGCACCAGGCCCCAGGTCCCGCCACCAGGCCCCACAGGGGAGGCCAGCCACCCCGCCAAGGGCCAGCATCTGCTCCCCCCACGCCCCGGCCCCACACCCCAGAGCCCAGAGGGAGCGCCACCCAAGCCCCCCCCACCACCGCCCGACAGGGCAAGCACATGTCATCCCAGGTCGGCAGCCCCGGCCCCCCCGCCCCGAAAGTGGCCGGCACGAGCAGTCCCCCCGGGGTCGACCCCCAGCCACCAACCGGCCCTCCGGGAGCTGAAGCCCCCGCCAACCACCCCGACTAGCTAATGGAACTGATCAGTGGGAACCAAAGAGAATTAAATTCCTCCAACTGGTCTTTAGAGGAAGCAGACATTCTCTCCAGACAGATGTTATCAAGTAATACATTTTTGTAATGAGTAATATGCAGGTCCTTTTTCGTTTTCCAATTGATAAGAATGGTTTTCTTGGCGATGCATAGGGCAGTGAGAACTATGTGTGATATGTCTGCCTCTGTATCTAATTCACTGACGTCTCCTAAGATGCACAGTCTGGGGGAAGTTGGGATGCAGCTTTTAAGCCCCGTGGACAATTCTACACATACCTTCTGCCAGAATTCCTTAACAGGCCTACAATCCCATATAGCATGCATATAGTTATCAATTATATTGCCTGTACAGTGGGTACATATGTTTGATTGTGCTAGGCCCATTTGGAACATCCTTTGTCCTGTATAGTGTGTTCTGTGAAGGACTTTGTATTGTATAAGTTGTAAGTTGGGGCTTTTACTTATTTTGAAGATATTTGTACATATGTCGGTCCAGAAATGTTGATCTGGATTAATAAATAGATCTCGTTCCCATTTGGCTATCGGAAGGGAGATTGAGTCATCAAATTTTAACAATAATTTATACAGTTTTGATAATAATTTAGGAGTATATAGATTTAAAAATTCAGTTATCCATGCTGATATTTCTAAATTCAGTTGATTGCGGTTGAATCTCTGTTGAATGATGGATTTTAATTGTTGATATTCCAGAAATCTACTGTTGTTTATTCCATATTCTGATACAAGTTCCTGGAATGTGACAAAGTTTCCATCTTTAATAACATGTTCTAAATTTTTTATTCCCCTGTCATGCCATGATGAAAAATGTAGTACTTTCTTGTTCTGACAGATGTCTGGATTGTTCCAAATGGGTGTTAGTTTGCATGGGATGAGTGGGGACCGAGTTAATTTAAGGAATTCCCACCAGGCTGTCAGTGAAGTATTTATATTAAGGCTTTTAAAACAGTCCTGACGCTTAATATTAGAGCTAATATTTTAACAGATATTTACTGTAAATCGATACAGTATTTTTCTGTCTTTTTCATAATAAGAGAATATACCTGTAAAATACAGGAAAATGACTTTTTAAAATAAAACTCCTTTAAATATACAGTCAAAGTCTGTAAATTTAAATTACAAGAATTTCTTGTTTTATAACAGGATTGTATATATTTTTAAGGGTCTTGAGTTTTTATTTAGTAGTTATCAGTGTAAAAATGCAGTTTTCAGTGTAAAAACACAGAACAATGCCTTTTTGTTCTTTTGTTCATCGGGTGATGCTCGTGTATCAGCCAGAGAAGGTGTGTCGTATTGTGAAGGCATGTGGGGTCCTGCACAATGTTGCGCACAGGTATGCTGTGCACCCAGCGAACCCAGAGCCAGGACAAATTAATGCGCAGCGCAAATTTTAACCAATTATTTTATTGAGTCGCTGATGCTAGTGAGCGCATCACTGATATTTTTAGGTGCATTATATAATTCTGCCAGTGTGCATTATTCTGACCCCACAACATTTAAAGCTTCACACACGCTATCCCACTCAGACCTTTTGCGCTTTGCCGTAATGCCACAACGTGTCAAACAAACATTTTTTCCGCACCTCTACCTCATTCAGGAGCGCCTCTACTTTCACATTCAGTGAAGTTTCTCAACGCCGGAGCACTAAGCCCCTCTGGGGCGGAGCAGTAACCACAGGGGAGCAGCTGGGAGTGGACGGGGCACGACCAGCCCCCGACCCAGAACCAGCCGTCCTCACTCATACACTCAAACTCATATATACATTCGCCCCTATACACCCACACAACCCCTTATATACCCCCTATCATCACCCGCACACGTAGACCCTCACACATATACACCTACACGCACATGCACATTCACCCCAACATAAAATCCTCCACACATTCGACCACACCCATATACACTCCTGCGCACATATACACACCCCCAAATGTACCCTCAGCCCAATATATTCACACACACCCATATATTCCCCCCCAACATGTACTCCTTCATCTACCTGTACAAAAAGAGACAAGGACAAAGACACACACTCATCCAAACCAACACACCCTCCGCGGCGGGGGTGAATGGCTGGACCAGCAAGGATCGGTAGCAGTCCCAGGACGCCACCAGCCCAGCTCCGCGCTAGTGACCCACCCCCGCTCCAGCAGGGGGCAGGAAACAGGTGAAGGAAGGCCTTCCCACCCCTCCACCCCCAGTGCTGTGTTGTGTGTAGGTGTTGGTGTATATGCATGTATGGTAGTGTGTGATACTATGGTGTAGTTAAAATTGAGGGGACAGGTGCTAGGACAAACGTGGGCAAAGTCCCGGGCCACTGGTCAGTGTTTGTCCCCTCACAGTCACTGCACCCCAGAGTCCAGAGGCAGCGCCACCCAAGCACCCCCCACCACCGCCAGCCAGGGCAAACACACAAACATCCCAGGCCAGCAGCCCCGACCCCCCAGCCCAGAAAGTGGCCGGCATGAGCAGTCCCCCCGGAGTCGACCCCCAGCCACCAACCGGCCACCCGGGAGCTGGGGTCTGCACCCGTCCAGCCATGCAACTGTCCATCTGGTCCCTGTGCATGTTTCTGTCATCTTGAGGATTCTTACCATTGTGTTAACCTCTTCCCCTACTCCCAGACCCCTCTCTTCTTGACTTCCATCTGTCTTCCTCCGTTATCCGCTCTGTCTCCCCCAGGCTCATTCCTATGTCTCAACCAGACCCTCCACGTTTGCTCTACTCCTCAATCCTGTTCCCTTGCCCCAACCAGTTTCCTCTCCTGGCTGCCCATTTGGGTCAGAGCACTCCGCGGGGTGGGACACTTCTCACCCTTAGTGTTCCCCTTCCTTGTATTGTTTACCTGTTCCATGCCTGTTCAGCCCCTCGTTTGTCATGTTTCATCTGTGTTGTGTTCCTGTCTTCAATTAGTTTACTCTAGTCTTTGCCAAGTCTGCAGCCATCTATAAAATGAGTGGTTCATAACAAAATGGCAGTGGATTCTGTATATTAATACAAGCTTTTCATGTGTACAACATTTTATATTTGTTTTTATATTTGTTTTATATTTGTTGTTTGTTTTTTCTTAACCCTCATGTTGTCTTGATATTCTGTATATACCCCGTAAAAAATGACCATGGCAAGGAAAAACTCCAGGGAGAGATTAGGAAGAACCCATTCTCCATTGGGCGCCCAGCTAGTAGCAGTCCATTTTTATTGTTCCACATCTAGGATGAGCAGTCCCTTCAATGTGGATGTTGGGCCTAAATTATATGTGTGCAGTGTTGTCCTGAATGAGTGTTCATATTTTTGTGAATTCAGATCTTGAACCGTTCAGTTTACAAACAATTAACGTTAATGTGATTTCTGTCACAGCACTTTATCCAATCTTGGATGCACTATAGGAAAAGTCATCAAATTTAGTGTTAAAAAAAGATAATTAAGTGGTTAAATGCGCTCTCTTCAGTTAAATGTGGTGGTGGGTCATTTTTGACCTTTAAGACAACAGAGCTTTTGATTTTTCCACTTGTAGCATGTTGTCTGGCAACCCCCACACAAGCCTTTGTTACTGCCTTGCTGGAAGTTTCCCTATGAATTAATCTGACTCTCCTCATAATCTGTGAGAATCCTAAATTGGCCATTACCAGAGTTTAAGCCCAGACTTAAAATAAGGAGTAGTCTTGTGTCACCACCACGAATAAAGGATCACTGTGCAAGCTGTACTTTATTTATTTTACTATCCACAAATTACTCAAGGACTTGATTACCGTAACAAACACAGGACTCCTGAAATATTTTAACAATACCTGGTAACAGTGGTCAATAAATAAACACATAAAGGACTTGATAAAGCAGTTCTTAGGATGCTCTACCCATGCATTTGAAAGGCCTTGGCAGGGCTTTGGAAATTGCTGAGCACATCTGGAACAAAAGGTTGCGACGTCTTTTTCTTGAGGATGTAGAAGCCGTTGGTTCAAGGTGTGAAGCTGTAAAATATAATATTTATTAGAACTACAGTAAACTTCATGCTAATTAAATGTTAGAATACTGGTATAACTATGTGCCCCTCTCAGAGCATTCTGACTTACATTCTTGAAGATGTGCAGAGGAGGAGCAAGACTTCTGGCCATCAGGTACCAGACCAGCAGCGCTCCTTGCATTTGATTTCTTGAAGAGGAAACATTAAACAAAACAAACTGACAAAAATGAGAACAAGCTATAAAATAACCAAATGTTTCACTGATTTATGGAACAGTGCATGACATCAAATGATTAGTGTAAAACATTATCCCTACCTTCCAGTGAACACAGATTGTAGGTGTCATCCGAGTGAAAAAACGGAATCCACCATGCCTTTTCACAACCACAGGCTTAAGAGAGTCCTCTACAAATATCTTTGACTTTGCAAGTGAGCAGCTGAAATTTGACTCTCACATATATTGCCATTCTCACCGATGGAGAATTCCATGATATGGTTTGTCTTTGGCACCAAGGAGAGACTTGCTACTCCAGCCACTTTTGACCCATTGTTGCATGGATTAGCTGAGATAAATTTGTCTTGCTCTTCTGGATGAACATGTATAATATCCTCTTCAGTAGAAAGTGATTTTTGTTCATAGGTTTGCTGAATAATATTTTTACACAGTAGCTCTGAACCTTTCATTCCTTTGATAAATTTAAGAACCCATGAATAGTACATAAATAGCAGTGAATGTCAGAGGACAAACCAGAGTCTTCAGTTGCTTCAAGCAACTCGCTTACAGCTCTGAAGGCCTTAGTCTGGAACTGTGGCCCCTGTGGCTTTTGGTTCTTGTCTCCAAAGTGTGTCTTAGTGGTGAAATTCTGTTTGGAGGTAGTTGAAGCCATATCTTACTAACAAGTCTTACTGGACTGGACTGTTCTGGACCCAAGTGGTCCAGACAGTGGTCCAAGGTGTTGTTTTCAGATGAATATTTGCATTGCATTTGCAAATCAATGTCCCAGAGTCTGGAGGAAGAGTGGAAAGGCACATAATCTTGAGATCTAGTGAGATGCTGGTGTTGGTCAACTGTGTGTTATATCAAGACCAATGTTAGTGCAGCCATCTACCAGGAAATTTTAGAGCACTTCATGTTTCCCTCTGCTGACATGCTTTTTGGAGATGGAGATTTCATTTTCCAGCAGGACTTGGCACCTGTCCACCCTGCCAAAAGTTCCAATACCAGCTTTAATAACCACAGTATCACTGTGCTTGATTGGCCAGCAAACTCGCCTGACCTAAACCCCATAGAGAATCTATGGTGTATTGTCAAGAGGAAGATGAGAGACACCAGACCCAAAAATGTAGAAGAGCTGAAGGCTGCTGTCAAAGCAACCTGGGCTTCCATAACACCTCAGCAGTGCCACAGGCTCATTGCCTCCATGCCATGCCGCCTTGCTGCAGTAATTTGTGCAAAAGGAGCTCAGACCAAGTATTGAGTATGTTTACTGTACATGCCAACATTTCTGAATTAAAAATAATTTTCAGTTGGTTTATATAATATTTATAGATCCTGGAGGTCTCCTGGAAGTTCTCTCCTTTGTCTTGACACATTAGATTTATTGACCTTTATTTGATTCACCATCTAATCTTTTAAACTTTTTAACTGCTTAAGTAAGAAAACAAAAGAATAACGTGAATGCAAATGAAATAAATCAAAAGATGTACAGTTGGAGAACAAACAGCAAGGGTCACATTAGCTGAGTGGACATTACTTGAACTTGTTACCCCATTTGAAGAACAGATACCATATTGTATTTTACACTACTGTTGGTTATTGGCGAGGTTTATATGCTGCATATGAGACTTAAAAGGCTAGTACTTCTCATTCCATGATGCTGGATGGCACTGTCAAGCTATAGCAAAAATATCTTTTTATTTCATAATTCAATAACTTGACTAAATATTGTCCAATGAGGACAAGCAAAGAGTCCTCCAAGCACTTCTGGGAAGTTTGTTTACTTGGTGGTGATTTAAAACCTGTGGCACTTTTGAAATGAAGAGTTTTTAGGATGTAGAATTATTCTGCCTTAGGGTTGTAAGAAGTCTGAGGGCACCAATGAAATTTATGACCCCCTCTTGTTCCTGGTAGGGATGTTGAACCCTGCCTTTGAAGGTGGTGATAAGCTTATGGTGTTTAGGTTCATCCTAATTTATGGCTGGGTGATTGAGTAACCATGGAGCCAAAGTTGCTTTGACCTTGAAAACTGATGGTAAGATGGTAAAACTCCTTGCGGATGGTATTCATATGGGCCCATTTGCCTATTTTGATTGCAACCAGATTGGAGCCCAACAACTTGATGTCCCATTGGTCTGATCCTACGTCTGCTTTACTTACAACCCCAAGAATGTATGATGGTCCTCTTCCTGCACACCCTACTACACAGCCCAATCTTGTTGCAAGTATTGCACATCAACTTTGTAGCTTGACAATTTCATCATTTTTGCACCGTGCTTTCTGAAACCTTCTAGTGTCTTATTTTCTCCTTTTGACTTACCATGACACTTGCTGCACGTATGAGTGGCCTCAATCTTCACGCTTGTTGCCTCCCCTTGCATGTTGACCTGTGAAGCAACCTCTTCCCACGGCCTGACCGTCTCAGTGGTCAGTGCTCACATCAGCTCATTTTCAAGTTGCAACTTCTGTGAGGCATCTTTGCCTCACAGTCTATGGGAAAATCCAAAGTTCAATACCATTTCAAATAGTCTAAGCTGTTTTAAAGCATCCTAATTACCCTGATTCATTGGGAACAGCTATTTTAATCAACAGGTGAAAAAACAGCTCTCTACAGTTGGTCTGTGGACAGTCATGGTTAAGACAAAGGAACTAAGGACCTGTGGCTGTGCGTTGTGGTTCACAAGTCAGGAAAAGGGCTATTAGACCATATCTAAATGTTTTCAAGTTCCAGTGGCTACAGTGCAAAGCATTATTAAATACAAGATGTTCAGTACCGTGGAAAATCTCTGAGAATGTGGTCGGAAGCTAAAAGTGACACCTGTGCTAGCCTGGAAGATAGAGAGGTGAAAAAGAATCCAGTGATCATCACCAAGGCCAAACTGCTCACCTGCACAACCTCTCTCTTTGTGTCACTGTGACTTCATGTGCATCACCAGCACATTGAGGTAAACAAACACTTTTATAGGATAAACACTTTTACTTGGCTTTTCAGAGGTCACAACAACTGTGTGATATAAAAGTGTCCAGGAGTGATGCCGAGATGGCTTTAATATTATAAATTATGTTGATGGTTTGCTAGCTAGTTAAAGAAAAGAGCTAAATATGCATCAGAAGCTATAGAATATTACCTTTGGAATGTTATGGAATATTCCCTTGTAATTTAAGCTGTATAGTTAACGTTTCCTGGCTTATTCAGTAACTGTCTTTTTCCTTCAGAGTGGTGTCCTTTGACAAACCAGACCAATATTCTCAGACAACTTTGCAAAGCTAATAGGACTAGTTTCAAAACAAATACATTTTGGTTTTGCATAGCCTCCTAGAGAACATTAACTTCTCTGGGGTTAAACTGTTTATACTGAGAATAGCAACTTAACAGATGCACTGACTGATTATGCACTATTATAGACAAGTTTAATCTAATAAATATTTATGTTCATACATGCATTTGTGACTTTGCATTTGAAAGGTTCCTAATCCTGTCTATGTGCAGATGGTTTTGAGCTACACGTAGCATCCTTAACAGAAAGCAGACACCGTAGACCTCTTAGTTTTGTTTGACACATTTATTGAGAAATTTTCATTAAAAGATTTAGATTTATCTATTAAGAGCTAGTGATGGGTAAATGAGGCGTCATGAAGCATTTCGACCCATAGGGAAACTGTATTGATACTGTGTCGATACTGTGTCACTGAATACTGCCACCTACTAGACCTTAAAAATCACTACAGGCAACCTAGTTGACGGACTGATTTGATGACCTAGTCTATACAAAATGTTTTAAGTCATTGTATTTTATTGTGTATTATAGTATTTCATATATTGTTACATAAAAAAATCTTTGATATTCTTAGATACAGTCAATAAATAATGTGAACATGAAAAAGTGAATGTGTTTGAAATAAGGATGCTTGTGGACTTTTTTTCACAAATTTTTATTCAAAAAAATAAGTTTTTCCAACGTTTTGAATTTTAGTCTGTTACGCTTTTTTGAAACAACTTCTCCAGCTGTAGAAAATACTTGCTCACACGGAACAGATGAGGCTGGAGTGCAAAGATATTGTAAGGACAGCCGGAAGAGATTTGGATAAATAGTCTTTTGGTTTTGCTAGTATATCAAAGGATTCTGGAGACCTGGCAATATTGCCCTCTGCCAGGTATTTCTGCACCTCCTGGATGGCATCAGCAGTGGCACTTTTGGTTTGTCTGCTTATTTCAGCCAAAGGTTATCTAAAAACAACAATTTGGCATTTAAGTACATGATGTCCAAACAACAAACAAATAATGCTGAATAACATGTCTGATGACAACAGCTGTTGTGAAGACGGTCCAGGCTGGGGCTCGTTTGTGCGTGTACTTTTTGGCCACCATTTTTTTGATGGTCTGAAAATCATTCAAATCAAAAATACATTTAAATGAAAGATGACATAAATTGGATTTATCAACTACTACTTTAGATCATTTCCACACAAACCTTTCTGGTTGGCAAAACATATGAGGGCTCAAGGACTTGAACCAGTTCACATTTCACTGCTGCAGACTACATAGCAGGAAGCTCGCGGCTAAAAGTTGGTGCTGTTCCCTGTACTGTTACTGTCCCCGGTACTGTTACTGTTCCCAGTACTGTTACTGTCCCCGGTACTGTTACTGTTCCCAGCCGGTTTCAGTGGAACAGTTGCTGTCCGCGTTTGAAAGATCAAGCTCTCGGCTGGGAGTACACGTACGTCCGCTAGCATCTAGCTGTGACCCGCTAGCATCTAGCCCCGGTTCGCTAGCATCTGGCTCCGGTTCGCTAGCATCTAGCCCCGGTTCGCTAGCTTCTGGCCCCGGTTCACTAGCTTCTAGCCCCGGTTCGCTAGCATCTAGCCCCGGTTCGCTAGCTTCTAGCCCCGGTTCGCTAGCATCTAGCCGTGATCCGATAGCATCTAGCTAGAAAAGAGCAAGCTCTCGGCTGGGAGTACACCACGAACATCTACTAGTCGAGAGTTTGCTCTTTCAAATGCGGACAGCAACTGTTCCACTGAAACTAGCTGTGATCCGCTAGCATCCAGCTCTGACCATCACTTTGCTGTCGACTATATTGGACACTGAATAAACAAACACGTAATAACTTGGTGTGTGTCATGAACTTTATTGATACTGATGTAAACCAAACAATCGATAGCTGACGTCCCTTGGCTTGCTAGCTAGATATTGTTAACTAAAGCTGTCAGTATCATTTGTAATATTATAATATATATAATAATAATATGGACTGTTTTACCACTCCGTAGGATGACTAATGGAACCAGCTATACGTTAAATAATAGTTACCTCGCTAGTGCTAGCTGGTGTTAGCTTACCCTGGTATAAGTGAATAAATTATTCTACAAACAATTTGTAGCCTTTATTTAACTTGGAACCGTTCGTTGTTGAATGTTCTCCAACGATACTGGAAACGTATTTAAAATTCAGTCTCGGCAGCGACGACAGTGATGAAGTAAATACACGCTCCATGCCGAGGTGAATTGACAACAACTATCTTCTGCGAGTACCGGAACTTGTTTTACCCGGCGGGGACGTATTTCCACTTTGTTGTGAAAAGGGCCCATGTGTTATGTATGATGCATGTGTTGCTTTTCTGGCTCAATGCCTTATAGGCATGCAGCAAGCCGCTGAATTTGCCCCTCTGAATCATTTCACCTGTGCGCTTTACTCAATATGCCGTGTTTCCAGTTAGATTTGAGGCATAAAATGATGCTGGGCCAGGCCAAAGTCAGGCTCCTCATACATATATGAACTAGTTATGTATGATCCAATTGAGTTTTGCCTGGCCCAAGACCAGAGGTGGGGACTCGAGTCAAATGACTTGGACTCGAGTCAGACTCGAGTCATTAATATTAAGACTTTTGACTTGACTTGAAAAAATATTCAGAGACTTAGACTTGACTTGGACTTTTACACCAATAACTTGGGACTTGAATTGGACTTGAACCTGTTTACTTGCAAAGACTTCATTTTTTTTACCCCAAATCTAAATTTTAAAACGCATATTAATATTTATAAAGTGCGCCCCATTAATTTCATTTCCGTCCTTCTGATGCAGACCTCCCCCCTCGACCAGTCCTCTGCTTTTCCACACTCTGTACGTGTGTGTGTGTGCATGAGCTGCAGCACAACCAATCAAATGGGGGGTTGGCGAACATACATTTTTACCGGGCGGGGTGTAAAATGGACACAAATTAAGTATTATATCGCGATCGATCGATCGCCAGTGGTTGGTGCCAGAGCGAACTAGTAACTCATTGAATCATAGATGTGGATCAGAGGTAAATAAACTAGATTTTTTTCCGGCGTGAGAAATCGGATGTGTGGCGTGAGAGCGTGTGAAGACGGTCAAATGCGTGTGTCTCACGCTCAATGCGTGAGAGTTGGCAACCCTGGGTTCTGTATCTGAACTCGGGGAAGAGAGCCTCTCTCTGTCACCATCATAATATCCAGTTCTATCTCAGCATGGATTGTGTATTTGAAGACATCTACGTCGAGAAAAAAATATATTGACAAAAGTGGAGCGAGTTTTCAGCTATGGGGACATCATTCATCGTGCACAAATGACATACAGACTTTTGGCCAGAAATGCAATGCAGAATAGTTTACTGAAATGTCTAAAGTTGCAGATTCCTGTTAATTGTTCAGTTCTTATATTTGTTTGTCTTGTGTCACTCACACATGTTCTCCAAGAAACCAGATAAGAGAAGAGAGGGAAAATGCTGTTATGGTTCGTTGTATTGTACTGTGAAAATATCAGCACTTTTTATTTGAACGTGGAGTTCTACTTATGACTTTTTCACATAATATTTATTTCTGGAAAATTGAATATTTTTGCAGCTAAGTTTAACAAATTGAACTGTGCAATAAAGAGGTGTAATTTTAATTTTTTTTATACTTCGTGTTTTCAGTTGCACGTTTTATCAAGATTTGAGGAGAATACAGATTTAAAACGCATGTCTATTATTTACATTTAAAATATACCTGCAACATTGGTTAAAAAAAAAAAGACTCGAAAGGACTTGAAATTCCAAGTTTCAGACTTGGGACTTGACTTGACTGTTGCCTGTCTTGACTCGAGACTTGACTTGACTTGAGTGTCTTTGCTTGAGACTTGACTCGGGACTTGAGGTATAAAGACTTGGACTTACTTGAGACTTGCAAAACACTGACTTGGTCCCACCTCTGCCCAAGACCTTACAGGCATACAGCAGGCCTCTGAACTTGAATGTGTGATCCATTTCACCTGTGCGCTTAACTACTCAATATGCTGTGTTTCCAGTTAGATTTGAGGCATAAAATGATGCTGGGCCAGGCCAAAGTCAGGTTTCTCATACATATTTACATACTCATACATACTTACCTACTCAATATGCCGTGTTTCAAATTAGATTTGAGGTATTAAATGATGTTGGATCAGGCTAAAATCACGTTCCTCTCTTAGGGAGTGACCTGTTCTTCATGATGCATTTGTTATTTCTCTGGCCCACCATCAATAAGGCTTTCAATAAGCCTCTGAAACTGCCCCTTTAAATGCATTTCACCTATATGCCCACTGCTCAATATATCATGTTGTGTGCGGGTATTTCTTCTTATGATTAATTAGTGTTCTAGAACAGCATTTCTGTGTTTTTAGTTTTCAAATCTAAGAATATGTTTCCTTACGTTAGAAATGCTGACGAATTCAATCATCATGTACAAATCGTACAATCGTACGTACAATTGGAACAACTTGAAATAGAAACCATTTACAAAAGGAATGCTTTCATTACATTTTTATTTTTTTTCTACATTCACAAAATCAGTATGGGAATAATGAATAGTTTTTTTGATTTTCCGATTATAATTGTCAATTGAATATCAAATGAACAAATGATACACGGATTGAAACCACTCGACGTGTCGTGATAAAAAGGGAGCACAAATGAACAAAACAAAAACAAATACAAGCCAGGGAAGGGAGCTGGCTGAAAACAAAAGCACATGGAGGAAATCCACTCAACGTGTCGTGATCAAAAAGGGAGCACAAACGAACAAAATAAATGTAAGCCAGGGAAGGGAGCTGGCGGAAAACAAAAGAACAAAAACTAAAAAATATATAGAGAAGAAACAGCTTGGGGAAAACTTGAGAAAGGCCAGAAAGGGCGCAGGAGAAGAGACCTCGAAAAATAGTAGAGCGAGAGAGAGAGAAACGACTGCTCAATAACCGGGTATAAGGCTGGCTGCAAGAGCGAGAGGCAACAAACAACTCAGCAGTGAGGCACTGCAACCGTGCCCATTAAATAGGGGAAGGCACAGCTGCAGGTCCTCACCGCTGATTGCGTCTCCCATGAGTATTAGCTTGTGGGTTCCCTCCAGTGGCGACAGGAGGGATGGTCCTGGACCCAGCCCTGACATTACCACGAGTATTAGCTCGTGGGTTCCCTCCAGTGGCAACAGGAGGGATGGTCCTGGACCCAGCCGTGACAGAGCCCCCCCTCCTAGGCCCGAGACCCCGTGGGCCCAGAGCGATGGCCCTGTCGCGGTAGAAGCCAGAAATCAGGGCTGGACTCAGGATACGGGACCGGGGAACCCAGGAGCGCTCCTCTGGGCCGTACTCCTTCCAATCGACGAGGAACTGCTCGCGACCCCGGACACGGCGCACGTCCAACAAACGGCGGACGGTGTAGGTGGGGAACCCGCTAACGACACGCGGGGCGGCAGCCTGCGGGCCGCCGCACAGAAATGGCCGAAGGAGAGACACGTGGAACACGAGATGGATGATGGAGCAATCCTCTAGGTTTACTGTGCGGTGCCTTGCCCCGATTACAAGTCTCACAGGTGGCCACGAAGGACCCGACCGCCTGATCCATCTGAGGCCACCAGAACCTCTGTCTGATAAACTCCAAAGTCCTACATGCCCCAGGGTGGGCCGTGAAACGTGCCGTATGACCCCAGGTAAGGACCTTGCGCTGCACCGCGGTAGGCACGTAAAGACACCCAGGTGGTTCCCCACCAGGACCAGGCTCCTTAGGGAGCTCCTTAAGGACCAGTTTTTCAATGTCCCACTCAATGGGAGCGACCACCACCTCAGGGGAGAGCACGGTCCCGGGGGGGTCGGTCTCGGGATCCGGCTCCCACTGCCTGGACAGGGCGTCGGGCTTCGTGTTTTGTGACCCCGGGCGGTAGGACAGCGTAAACTCAAAGCGGCTAAAAAACAAGGCCCACCTAGCCTGTCTGGGGTTGAGCCGTTTGGCCTGCTGGAGGTAGGACAGGTTTTTATGATCTGACCATACTAGGAAGGGATGGCAGGCCCCCTCGAGCCAGTGGCGCAATTCCTCAAGTGCCAGCTTGACGGCTAATAACTCCTTGTCCCCCACGTTGTACCTCCGCTCATGACCTAAAAGAAGTATTTAGTAAACGTAAAGCCGGCTTCTTACCCATTCACACAGCTCACGACATCTCCATCGATCTCCAGCATAACACTTCTCCTCCTAGGGGGTGGTTGTTTTCATTAGCTTTGCCCGAACGCAAAGCTATGGAGTAATACATCCAGGAATCCCTTGCTGTTGGGATTATTCGGCCGTCCACGTCTCCAGCCGGGGCTGGATTTTTCTTTGTGGGGAAAAAGGACGGGGGGGCTCAGGCCCTGCATTGACTACAGGGGTTTGAACAAAATCACAGTTAAGGACCGTCATCTCCTTCCTCTCATGTCATCCACTTTTGAAGCATTACAGCAGGCGTCGGTTTTCACCAAGTTAGACCTGCGGAGTGCTTACAATCTGTTACGGGTGAGAGAAGGAGATGAGTGGAAAACCGCTTTCATCACGCCCTCACTCCTTCTAGAGAATCACCTGTATGTCAAGCGAGAGAAATCAGTTTTCCATGCTGAAGAGGTTTCATTTCTAGGGTTCGTGGTTTCGAAAAACTAGCTGGCCATGAATACAGCTAAAACTCGCGCTGTAGCCCATTGGCCCACTCCCACGTCGGTACGCCTTGTTCAACGCTTCCTTGGTTTCGCCAACTTTTACAGACGCTTTATCAAGGGCTACAGTTCCTTAGCTGCCCCTCTCTTCGCTCTCACCAGTAAGAAAACGGAGAGGTTCGTATGGACCCCTGAGGCTCAAAAGGCGTTTGAGGACCTTAAGAAATGCTTCATAGGGGCTCCGGTTTTGTGAGTGCCCGACCCTGAGTTACCCTTCATCGTAGAAACCGACGCGTCCGACATGGGAGTAGGGGCCATCCTGTCCCAACGGGTGGGCGAGCCACCGCGATTGCACCCGTGCGCTTACTTACTACCCCCGCAGAAGTAAGCGCACGGGTGCAATCGCAGTGGCTCGCCCACCCGTTGGGACAGGATGGCCCCTACTCCCATGTTTTCTTACTAGTGAGAGCAAAGAGAGGGGCAGCTAAGGAACTGTAGCCCTTGATAAAGCGTCTGTAAAAGTTGGCGAAACCAAGGAAGCGTTGAACAAGGCGTACCGACGTGGGAGTGGGCCAATGGGCTACAGCGCGAGTTTTAGCTGGATCCATGGCCAGCTGGTTTTTCGAAACCACGAACCCTAGAAATGACACCTCTTCAGCATGGAAAACTGATTTCTCTAGCTTGACGTACAGGTGATTCTCTAGAAGGGGTGAGGGTGTGATGAAAGCGGTTTTCCACTCATCTCCTTCTCTCACCCGTAACAGGTTGTAAGCACTCCTCAGGTCTAAACTTGGTGCAAACCGATGCCTGCTGTAATGCTTCAAAAGTGGATGACATGATAGGAAGGAGATGACGGTCCTTAACTGTGATTTTGTTCAAACCCCTGTAGTCAATGCAGGTCCTGAGCCCCCCGTCCTTTTTCCCCACAAAGAATAATCCAGCCACGGCTGGAGACGTGGACGGCCGAATAATCCCAACAGCAAGGGATTCCTGGATGTATTACTCCATAGCTTTGCGTTCGGGCAAAGCTAATGAAAACAACCACCCCCTAGGAGGAGAAGTACCGGGGAGGAGATCGATGGAGATGTCGTGAGCTCTGGGAATGGGTAAGAAGCCGGCTTTACGTTTACTAAATACTTCTTTTAGGTCATATGCGACAGGGACCTTATCAAGGCCCTTGATCTCTCCCTGGCCTTCCCCTTGGGGTGTCCGGAGAGGAGTCAAGCACGACTTCTCACACACCCCACCCCAACGACTGATGGTAAGATTAAGCCAATCTATGTCTGGGTTATGGCATTGGAGCCAAGGGGAGCCCAAAATAAGTCAGAGACTGGGTGCTGCTATAACGTAGGGGGTGATGGTTTCATGGTGAGTACCTATTTCAACAAACAGAGGAACATTTTGGTGGGTGATTTGTCCAGAGGTAAGCACACAACCATCGACTGCAGATACCGAGAGCGGTTTGTCCAAGGGGACCAGGGGAATAGCGAGAGACGACACAAGAGAGGCGTCGATGAAATTACCCGCGGCACCCGAGTCGACTAACGCCAGCAGCCTATGTTCACTGGACCCCCTCCATGAGATGACCACCTGGGGAGTTAGACCTGAAGCAGGGGAATAGCTGTCATGACCCATCGGGTGTACCCTATTCACCGATGGGTCTGCTCTTTTCCCTGCAGTTCGGGGCAGTTAGCGATTTTGTGTTCGGGGTCCCCACAATAAAGGCACCTACCCCCGCGTAAGCGATCTTGCCTCTCCACTCTTGAGAGACGCGTGTCCCAACTCCATGGGCTGTTCGCTTTTCTCCTCGGTCTCGGTCGCTGTTTTGCGCAAAGGGGGGGGGGGGGGGTCGGTGGATGGGACATGTTTACCCTGTGATCGCCGGTGTTGTCTACAGTTGCGTAGGCGATTGTCGATTCTGATGGTGAGTTCGATCATGCTGTCGAGGTCAGCAGGAGGGTCCCTGAGGGACAACTCGTCTTTGATTACCTCGCTCAACCCCTCTGTATATATGGCCCCTAAAGCCTCTGATCCCCAATCGCTTTCTGCCGCCAGGGTATGGAATTGTAGGGAGTACTCAGCAACCGTTAAATTGCCCTGGCGCATACGCAATAATTTTGAACCTGTTAGGCCGCCGGATGCGGGGTGGTAAAACGCCTGCCACATAACCTGTGAGAAGCGGTCAAATGTCGTGCAGGCTGTTTCTCCCACACGGGGGTGGCCCACTGTAATGCCTTTCCTGAGAGCAGAGCCATTACGTATGCGACTTTGGACCGTTCAGAAGGAAAACGTGAAGGTTGTTGCTCGAATATAAGGGAGTATTGGAGCAAAAACCCCCTGCAATCATCGGGATCACCGTTGTACCGCGCAGGAGCAGGCAGTACAGGCTCGCAACGAGCAATGTTGGCTGACTCGGGTGATGCGGCGAGAGCGAGAGCGCTAGGGGAAGCGTTAGATTGACTAGCTCCCTGGACAGCGGTAGAGATGTTTTGCAGCTGAGCTAGGATCTGTTGTAACGCCTGTTCGTGCCTACCGATAGCCTGTCCTTGCATAGCGAGAGCTGATCTCAACTCGCCGATATCTAGAGGGTTTGCCGGGTCCATAGTTGAGGCTGAGTTGTTCTGTAACGCGAACCCCCAGGGAACAGGGGACTCGCTGGGTTTTTGTAGGAGATGAACCCAGGGGCAAAACCCAAAAGAAAACACGACAAACTGAGACCTCTGCCACTAAGCGGGAAACGCGGAAAAAGAAAACTGAGTAAAAACTCAGAAAACGAAAACAAAAAACACACGGAGGAAACCACTCGATGTGTCGTGATAAAAAGGGAGCACAAACGAACAAAACAAATACAAGCCAGGGAAGGGAGCTGGCTGAAAACAAAAAGCACATGGAGGAAATCAACTCAACGTGTCGTGATCAAAAAGGGAGCACAAACGAACAAAATAAATGTAAGCCAGGGAAGGGAGCTGGCTGAAAACAAAAAAACAAAAACTAAAAAATATATAGAGAAGAAACAGCTTGGGGAAAACTTGAGAAAGGCCAGAAAGGGCGCAGGAGAAGAGACCTTGAAAAATAGTAGAGAGAGAGAGAGAGAAACGACTGCAAAACAAAAATCCAGAAAAATACATTGTATGATTTTTAAATAATTAATTTCCATTTTATTGTGTGAAATAAGTATTTGATAACCTATCAACCAGTAAGAATTTTGGCTCTCACAGACATGTTACTTCTTCTTTAAGAAGCCCTCCTGTTCTCCACTCATTACCTGTATTAACTGCACCTGTTTGAACTTGTTACCTGTATAAGACACCTGTCCACACACTCAATCAGTCAGACTCCAACATCTCCACAATGCCCAAGACCAGAGAGCTGTGTAAGGACAGGGATAAAATTGTAGACCTGCACAAGGCTGGGATGGGCTACAGGACAACAGGCAAGCAGCTTGGTGAGAAGGCAACAACTGTTGGTGCAATTATTAGAAAATGGAAGAAATGCAAAATAACGGAAAATCTCCCTCGGTCTGGGGCGCCATGCAAGATCTCACCTCGTGGAGCATCAATGATCTTGAGGAAGGTGAGGAATGAGCCCAGAACTACACAGCAGGACCTGGTCAATGACCTGAATAGAGCTGGGACCACAGTCTCAAAGAAAACAATCAGTAACACTATACGCCGTCAAGGATTAAAATTCTGCAGTGCACGCAATGTGCCCTTCCTCAAGCCAACGCATGTCAAAGCCCGTCTGAAGTTTGCACATGACCATCTGAATGATCCAGAGGAGGATTGGGAGAAGGTCATGTGGTCTGATGAGACAAATAGAACCTATTGGTTTAAACTCCACTCGTCAAGTTTGGAGGAAAAAGAATGATGAGTACAACCCCAAGAACACCATCCCAACTGTGAAGCATGGCGGTGGAAACGTCATTCTTTGGGGATGCTTTTCTGCAAAGGGGACAGGATGACTGCACCGTATTGTGGGAAGGATGGATGGGGCCATGTATCGTGAGATTTTGGCCAACAACCTCCTTCCCTCAGTAAGAGCACTGAAGATGGGTCGTGGCTGGGTCTTCCAGCATGATAACGACCCAAAACTGGCCTAGCCAGTCTCCAGACCTGAATCCAATAGAAAATCTTTGGAGGGAGCTTAAAGTCCGTGTGGCCCAGCGACAGCCACGAAACCTGAAGGCTCTGGAGGAGATCTGTATGGAAGAGTGGGCCAAAATCCCTGCTGCAGTGTGTGCAAACCTTGTCAAGAACTACAGGAAACGTCTCATCTCTGTAATTGCAAACAAAGGTTTCTGTACCAAATATTAAGTTTCTTTTTCTGGTGTATCAAATACTTATTTCACACAATAAAATGGAAATTAATTATTTAAAAATCATACAATGTATTTTTCTGAATTTTTGTTTTAGATTCCATCACTCACAGTTGAAGAGTACCTATGATCAAAATTACAGTCTTCTACATGCTTTGCAAGTGGGAAAACCTGAAAAATCAGCAGTGTATCAAATACTTGTTCTCCCCACTGTAGACTGTGGTGCGCTGGAGGAAGAGGACGAGGGCAGCGGGCGCAGGTGGGATGCGGCAGCCGAAGAACTGCAGGGGCTGGGCCGGCTCTGGCTCGGCCGCACTGTCTTTCCCTGGCCGATGAGGAAGGTCAGCTTAGGCCTGTTTGGTGCTTCCGGGATGGCCGTGGGCCGCACGGGTTGAGATGCGGAGAAAGAGAGAGACGATCCAGGGCCCGTCTTCGAGACGCTGCTGCTGTTGCTGCTGCCAGGCTTTGAGCCACCGTGGTCCTCCTTCACGGGAGAGTTATTCTGCAAAGTGAACAGCGGTCAGTTATGGGAAATCTGAATATCAGGAACAGAAAGTAAGAGTTTAACAGTGTAAACAAACAAAACACAGCCCTCTCAATTATACTAGTGAACAATAACAACCAGTTCCCAGTCAGATTTCCTGGCATGGTGCAGTGATGTGGTGATACCTTCGCCATGTGAGGAGGAAGCTGTGGACCGATGAAGGAGGTGGAGGTGTACTGAGGCCCGTTCACCTTGGCCGTGCTGACCGGGTGAGGGGAGCAATGACCGGGACCACAGGTCACAGAGTTACAGTCTCCGTTTTTAAGATCTGTTGACCTAAAAATGATGGATGGGGGGGGATAAAAGTGTATAAAATGCCTTTTTAAATATTCCACTATTCAAAAATCTGGAGCTGGTTTAAACGTTAGGTTGAAATTACCGCATGTAGAACAGTAAGTATGCCTGTTGGTTCAGCACTGATCGTATGTCACTTACATATACTGATGCATCATTCATCTCATACCACTGCTCATTACTAGTTTGTAATGTATAATTGAAACTTGGAAAGAAAGTTGACCCTTATGCACCTGAGTGACATTAAGTTGGTAATAGTCCTCAGTAGTAGGTCGCTTGGCGCTGGGTGAAGACCTGTCTGGGTCGGAGCTGAGGCGTCGCACACACTTCCGCTCCTCACGCGCTCGTCTGCCTTCTCTAGATCCTGGCGCACCAGACAGAGACGCCATCACATCTTCCCTGCAGTCATCGCCGTTGGGCACAAAGGTGTCCGCGGTTGCCACAGGCCTTTCTAAAGCCACGTGCCCGTCGCCCCCCTGTGAGCAGAGGTTGTGGTTGGCCTCTGGGGTGCCGTGGTGCCTTTCGTCACATGGGTGTCGTGGCAATAGATGGGCTCCTCAGCCGAGGCCATCTGGGTGCGAGGCGTGGTGTCGGTTGGCTTAGCTGGCGTCTCGGGGGCTGAATGGGGCCTGTGCGGAGGCGGGGAGGGGGTCCTCCTTCACGGGAGAGTTATTCTGCAAAGTGAACAGCGGTCAGTTATGGGAAATCTGAATATCATGAACAGAAAGTAAGAGTTTAACAGTGTAAACAAACAAAACACAGCCCTCTCAATTATACTAGTGAACAATAACAACCAGTTCCCAGTCAGATTTCCTGGCATGGTGCAGTGGGTTGGTGATACCTTCGCCATGTGAGGAGGAAACTGTGGACCGATGAAGGAGGTGGAGGTGTACTGAGGCCCGTTCACCTTGGCCGTGCTGACCGGGCGAGGGGAGCAATGACCGGGACCATGGG
Organism: Brachyhypopomus gauderio; assembly: GCF_052324685.1. Taxonomy (NCBI): domain Eukaryota; kingdom Metazoa; phylum Chordata; class Actinopteri; order Gymnotiformes; family Hypopomidae; genus Brachyhypopomus; species Brachyhypopomus gauderio. The sequence continues at coordinate 194,318 of NW_027506996.1, forward strand.
TCACAGAGTTACAGTCAATAAAAGTGTATAAAATGCCTTTCTAAATATTCCACTATTCAAAAATCTGGAGCTGGTTTAAACATTAGGTTGAACTTACCGGATGTAGAACAGTAAGTATGCTTGTTGGCTCAGCACTGATCGTATGTCATTTACAGATACTGATCCATCGTTCATCTCATACCACTGCTCATTACCAGACTGAAATAAAAACATTATTCCATCCATTAGCTAGAGTAGAAACTCAGTGCAAAAACGTAGAGAATGCTGAAACCGTGCAGCACATCAAACCTTCACATAGCAGTAGTAGTGTCCGGCGTGGCAGCTAATCCCGGAGTGGACCAGCACAGCGTACAGGCCGTAGAGCTGTGGCTCTCCGTGGGACTGTGACATGAACGGACGCATGTCCAGATACTCTGGGTACCTCATGTCCTGCACAGGGGGACAGAGAACAGTTGTGCAACGGCATAGATCACGTGAAACGACTAAGGAAAGTGTACAACAGTGCGGCAGAATTAAGTACGGTGGCCAAACCTTTGCAATTTTGTCTCCGTTGAAGTGAGCGAAGCGCTTTAGAGCAATGGTGAGGACATTGGAGCTACGGTGGACGGTAAAATCTCTGAGGCTTGAACCATTTTCTTACATCTACAAACACAACCAAATTCACAATGAGGACAGAAAAGATAATAGGCAACACAGACCACAGTAAATTCATCACTAGTGGTCCCATGACAACAAATAGAGCTTGGTTTATCTCCAGAGATAAACCGGTGTGCCTCATACTTATCCAAGATAGTCTTGCCGTGTGTTAAGGGACAGAAGTAAAGGGCACCTTGAAGAAGTTGATGAGGTGGTTTCAGAGAAGCGAAAACACACCTCATATAGTACAGAAATGTACAGACGACATTTATAAACACAACTATTCGTACGCCTTGCTGGGGGGGGTGGCGAATGCATTTGGGTGTCTGCTACCTGTTTGTTGTTGCCATAAAGGCAATCCCCTGCATTGTTTTGAGATTGTGGTGCGCGATTTCAAAATAAGAGCGGATAGCGCGAAGACAGGGACGAAAAGTGCGGCATGAAACTTTGGGGGGGGGGGGGGGGGGGGGGGGGGGGGGGTTGAACAGTGAAGTTACCAGAGTGCCGTGTATCTCCAAGCGGCTCAAGTTTAGGAAGTCTGGAAACTTTGGGAGTTGCCCATCCAACTACAAACAGAAGTAAAATGACGCATTTGTAAAAACTCCACCAAAACACAAAAGGCAGGTTATGGAAAAACCGAGGTCAGATTAGGGATTCTTTGGAGTAGACTTCCATGTCGGTTTCACCGTAGTTATAAGGTAGCATATTGTTTTCTACAAGCACAATTGGAATTATAAATGCTACAAAAAATAAATTATACATTGTGTAAAACAAAAAAACAGTGAAGTCCAGTGAGTGTCACGTGTTTCAGTGCTGCTGAAGTTTGGCTAGAACTTTCACCTGGTGGAGGTGGTGGAGTGGGGCTCTAGGTGGAGACCTAAACCATCAGAGGTTCAACCCTGTTGTTTCTCCACCTCAGACGCAGTTTCCTCCTCTTCTTTTTGACCTGGTCTGCTGGCCCTGAGGAGGAGATAAAGCCTTTTAGCAGCCTAGATTAGGTTGCCAACGATCTGTTTCCCAGGGTGTCTCAGTTCTGCTGACTGTTTAATGACCCTAATTAAATAGCAATTGTAGTTTTTATTAAAGCCATCATTTTAAGTGTTAATTCAGGTTAATATCTAAAGCAAGGCTATCAAGTTCTACTGGTAGAAGCCCGCAGCTCTGTATAACTTAGTGCGCGACATGTTTTAACATTAGTGATTAATTTCATCAGCTAATCAAGTGTTTGCTGAGGTGAGTCAGGTGTGTTAAGAGGGGAAAATGCTGAGGGATGCATTGCAGATCAGAAAAGAGCGTGGACCTAGGGGACTAGAGCGTGGACTTAGGGGACTAGAGCGTGGACTTAGGGGACTAGAGCGTGGACTTAGGGGACTAGAGCGTGGGCCTAGGGGACTAGAGCGTGCGCCTAGGGGACTAGAGCGTGGGCCTAGGGGACTAGAGCGTGGGCCTAGAGTGTGGGCCTAGGGGACTAGAGGGTGGGCCTAGGGGACTAGAGGGTGGGCCTAGGGGACTAGAGCGTGGGCCTAAGGGGACTAGAGGGTGGGCCTAAGGGGACTAGAGCGTGGGCCTAAGGGGACTAGAGCGTGGGCCTAAGGGGACTAGAGCGTGGGCCTAAGGGGACTAGAGCGTGGGCCTAGGGGACTAGAGTGTGGGCCTAGGGGACTAGAGCGTGGGCCTAGAGTGTGGGCCTAGGGGACTAGAGCGTGGGCCTAGGGGACTAGAGCGTGGGCCTAGAGTGTGGGCCTAGGGGACTAGAGTGTGGGCCTAGAGTGTGGGCCTAGGGGACTAGAGCGTGGGCCTAGGGGACTAGAGTGTGGGCCTAGAGTGTGGGCCTAGGGGACTAGAGCGTGGGCCTAGGGGACTAGAGTGTGGGCCTAGGGGACTAGAGTGTGGGCCTAGAGTGTGGGCCTAGGGGACTAGAGCGTGGGCCTAGGGGACTAGAGCGTGGGCCTAGGGGGCTAGAGCGTGGGCCTAGGATACTGGTACTACCAAGATAAAGGAGATAAGTAATCACTTTAAAACAACTTAATACATTTTATTTGGATCATATGAAACATTCTGACCTGATTTGGTGCTCTCAACATCCTCCTCCTCTGGTTTGCTTCTGCAATCCAGAGCGCCGCCCTGCAGGGCGTTCTCTCCCTTTCCCATCTCCTTATTGTCCTCCTGAAATAATTTACTAAATTAACTGAAGTTTGAACAGCGGTCTAATTAAGAGGACAGTCAGGAACATTGAGGCACATTAAACACCTCATTGGCTGGGAGGGAAACCTGCCTCATGAACAACACTGTTTATTGGCTGGATGGGGCTGGGCATGTTGGCACCCTCCTCCTCCTCCTTCTTCTCCTCCACTCGCCTCTCTTCCTGCTCCGCCTCCTCACGCTCTTTTCTGTCCCTACAGGAAGAGTAAACCCTTCAAAATATATATTTCACCAGAACCAACACAGTACTGTCTCTCTCACACACACGGTTTCCTGACCTCTCTTCCCGTATTATCCGCACTCGTTCCGCTCGCTCCTTCCTGTCTTGCTCCTCCCAGGCCCGCTGCTTGGCCGTGTCCCTCTGCACACGCTCAGAGATCGCCTCGTAGTCCTCGGCGATGTTGCTCAGGAGCCATTTCAGGCCTCTCCTGATGGACTTGTCCACCGTCCGGCCGTAGCCCAACACCGCCGAGCACGGCTCCTGGTGAGGTCAGCACAAGTTCAGCCTCGTCTCGTTGGCTTGTTTTCTCAAAGGTACAGCTGGATTGTACCCCCCCCAAGAAAAACCTTGTAGGCTACCAAGTTTCTCCCCACTGTGAAGATGCTCACTGAATAAATACTCACAAGCTGACAGCGACATTTTTGCTCATTGACCAGCTTCTCCAGTGATAGGCTCTCAATGATGTCGGCTTCAGGCAATGCTCCTTCCTGGTCCTGCTTATTGGCCAGTCTGGGGGGGGGGGGGGGGGGGGGTATAGAGTGAGCTGTGTGTGTACGCCAAGTGAAAGCTCTCACAAACACATGACTCAAGGTCTGCACTTCAGAGCACTGAAGAGGGGTGTGTGTGTGTGTGTGCGTGTATGTGCCTAACACGGACAAAACACAAACACCGGACAACCAATACATCCTCATGGTGTCTGCCGTCTGCGATGTTGTGTCTCGTGATGTCTGTTACCAAAATATCACGTTGGAGAACCATCTATGACAGGAGATGTCATGTGGAAGATCTAATGTCTGTGCTGCTCACAGTGACGTTGTAGGAACTATGGTGTGCAGGGGTGCTCTGAAGGCTGCGAGGAGGTGCAGGAAACGAGACGCGTGTGAGACGTAACGAGAGACGTGCCACTCACACTAGGACGGGCTTGCCGGCGATTCGAGGGTGTCCGAGGACCTCGGCCATGGTGGCTCTGGTCTCATGGATCCGCTGGATGTCGCTGGAGTCCACCACGAACACCACGCCGTGCGACTCTGAGTAATAGTTCTCCCAGATGCCGCGGATGCGCTTCCCGCCGCCGAGGTCGAAGATGGTCACCTGGAACTTGCCTCGTTTCAGGTCCACCTTGGAGAAGCCCACCGTGGGGGCCACATTGACTGGGTTCTCTGAGGGAGAGACATGCGTTACTGTGAGACTACGGTGCGCTTAGCGACCCGCAGTAGCTTTAACCTTGGAGCGAGCTGAACTTGTACCGACTCCGAGAGCGAGACTGGAGAGTTTCAGCCTTTACCCAGAGCTTTACTGCTCATCTCATTAGCGTCCGTCTACATCACACCCTGCTCAAGGCTCTATATCTAACAGGGCATTGCATTGAAGAATATTTAGCTGCTTCTGTCTACTGGGCCAACACAAGACAATGAGACCTGCAGGGGTGGTACGTGCTCGTTACTGTGAGATATGTTGAATGCTAAAATGTTGGGAAACAAAAGCAAACTACTGTACTTTAGAGCCACGCCTTAAAACACATTACAATATTTAGAAGACCTTTTATATATTTAGAAGAAAAGATAGACTTTGAAAAAGAAGAGAATAATAAGTAAATAAAAGCAAGAAATTGCAGTTACAAATGACAAACCAGTATATTAATCACGATATGCTGTATGAAAGGGTGGGTATAAAACACTATGGCATCTGCACCTTGCCATTAGGAGTTTAAGGTGATGGATGAATGGCATACCACACACACACTCACACACACTCAGTGTAGCCTCACCTCCCTGAATGCCCCGCACGGTTGCAGTCTTGCCAGCGTTGTCCAGGCCCACCATCAACAACGTCACCTTCCTGTGAGCACACACAAGCACAACGCTCAATGACTCAGGCTGCGTGTGGGCACAGCCCCGTGAAATGTTCTGGCCCAGGACTGCCACAGTGTGTTGGGATTAGCTGGGGATTTGCACTTTAGTCCTGAAGGATTAGTGGCCAGGTTGTTGGAGGGCAGTGTTAGTGTTTAGCATTCGGTGACACTAAATTAGCAGTAGGCAGCAAGCTTTATCACCGACTTTAGAGTACTCTTTACGTTGGGGTTGTGGTTTGAGCTGTATACTCAATCAAGGGAAGGACTCTGGGTCTTCCACATCTTAGTGTATAGCTGCAACTGGGATTAACTAATATTTGGCCCAATTCACTCTCACCGTAAAACAACTTACACCAGGAAACAGTAGAACAGGCGTACTCAACTAAATTTGTCCGCGGTCCAATTTTGGCAGATACCTGCGAACGTAAGAACCGTGACGGAGTGTTTTTTCAATAGCCAGGGCTCTCAAGTCTCACGCATTGAGCGTGTGACACACGCATTTGACCGTCTTCACACGCTCACACGCCACACTTCCGATTTCACACGGCGAGAAAAAAAAAATCTAGTTTATTTACCTCCGATCCATATATATATATATATATATATATCCATAATATATATATGTCGCCCTCCACTGGCAATCGATCGCGATATACAAACCCCCCCCCCCCCCCCCCCCCCCCCCGACTTTTTTTTGACCGTGTTATATACTATATGACCTAACACAAGGATTGTCTGCTACGGAGGAAATTCAAATGACGGGGGGGGGGGCTTTCTTCTTTCATGAAACTTTCTTGTCCCGGGCCCCAGCAAGACTGTCAACTATTCGTACGCCATTGTATATGCTATACAATACTTTGTCTAAATACATAGTACTTAGAAAAACAGATAAAAAAAAACAGAAAAACTATTAAGAAAAACAGATTTAAGCTCCTCTACACTGCAATTACGTGGTCGTGCAGATTTATGGACAGTTTATAATCAAAATACACTGACTTACCTTGCAGGCTTACGCCACCTTTTCAGCCAGCTACAGCAGCTCGCCATCTCACTAAACCTTATAATCTAGCTTTATAATCAAGCCTAAATGGTCAAGTATCTAAGAGGTTAGGTGAGTGACAGGCAGGGAACGACACCGTGATCGGTCTGTGTCCCGTTAGGCTGTAGGCTGCTTAAACCCTCCAAAACACTTAACTAACTAACTTAACTAACAGGTAAACTAAATACAATTTAAACACAGATATTTAAAAAAGAAAGGTAATTACAGATATATACAGAAAAACAGTTGGTTTTGATATAGTATGTATTAAACTTGGTCGATCCACGATCGTTAAAGGTAGCGCTAGCTAACTTTAAAATCAAAACAAGACGCTTTGGTTGCTGTTTACGCAGCGTTCTCTGGCTGCTATGGCTGCAGGTGATTTCATACGTTCTGTCCCGCTGGCACGACCGTCCATCTCGGCAGTAGCGCCCCTAGTGGACGGTGTGAGGATGTCAGGCCCAACACCTCACACGTCTCGGTAGCCGCTAAGCGATACAAGAGTAGTTTAGTAACTTTTATTCTGTGAAAAGAAACCGATTACATTGCATACTTGGAGTCGAGGTCCAGTTTTTGTAACCTTCCTACACTCTTCAGTGACAAGTTATGATCAGTGGGATTCATTTTGGAATAAACAAAAACATTTTATACTTTCATATATGCATTTTATTATTTTTTTAGGACAAACATTTTGATATAAACCCTTGAACCCATCCCAATTATATATACCATTTTAATTTTTTTCAAACATTTACACAAGATAGAAAAAAATAACAAATAAGTAAATCACTGTTGCTCTTTGGAACAGTTCTGACATGTTTCTGTTGAGAATATATTTCTTCTCTTCATAATTCTGTTTAAAGAGAAGTCCTTTAGCAGGACACATAACATCAATGCTTTAGGAAGTTGTATGACTGAGACACACACACACACGCGCGCACACATAAGCACACTCTCACACTTTAATAGTTGAACCCGTCAATGAGATGGAAGTGCTAAGAAACAGCTTGGCTTTGTTGCACTGTAAAAAAAAACATTTTTTTAACAGATTTATTTATTTATTTATTTATTTATTTGGCCCACCTCTACCCCCCCCCCATCTTTGGAGGACAACTTTGTTTTTATGTACAGATTTAAATGGCAATTATAACAATTCTGTATAATATATAGTATAGTGATAACAATATATAGTGATAACAATATGCAAAGTAATAATTATTGGGGTTAGGTGGACCAAGAAAAGAGGGGGAGAGAAATAATAAAAAGGGAAAAGACAAAGAGGTAGGAAAAGAAAGAAGAAGAAAAAGAAAAGAGGAAAAAAAAAATAATAATAATAATAATAAAAATAAATAAAACACGCAACCAGCTCAAATGACCACTGCAAAGAAGAACAGAAAGTAAACCAAATACATATAGTACAGATGAGTGCGATGCATGGGTGTGTGTGAGTGTGTGTTTATGTGCAACCTAAAAGTGCAACATAGGATAGATGTATGGAATGTACTTACCAGCAAGGGTGGGTAGCTGCGACAACATTCCCCCAGAGGCCAGAGGCGGGCAGAGAGAGACCCGGGAACCCCACCCGCCCACGGCCCCCCACGGAGCGGTGGAGTACCAGAGCCGCACTTCCCAGAAACCCTCACATGCCCGCCCCCGCAGGCGGGAGAGAGAGACCCTGGACAGCGCCCCACCAGTCAAGGAGCGCAGGTCCAGGGGAACCAGAGGGAACAGAGCGCCTCCCCCCCAGGAAGCCCCCCCCCCCCCCCCCCCCCCAGGGGCCAGCGGCAAAGCCACGGCGCCACGCGCCCGGAAAGCCACCCACCACCCGGCCGCCCCATACCACCACCGCCCAGGGGAGCGGGCCAACCGCCCCTACGCCGGGGGGCCAAGCCGGACTCCGGAGCCCCAAGGCGCCCCCCCTCTGGAGTGGTGCAGTTATCTCAGGGGAGCATCCGGGAGTGAACCGGGCACGACCAGCCCCGACCCAGAACCAGCTGTCCTCACCCATACACTCAAATTCACATTACATTCGCCCCTATACACCCCTACCATGCACACACCCACCCCCATACACATATACATACACTCAAATTCACCCTCACACCTCCAAACCTGGCCATATGTCCCCTCCCTCCAACACGTACTCATTCATCCACCTATTCAGAAACAAGAAGAAAACAAGGACAAAGACACACACTTATCCAGACTAGCACACCCTCTGCGGCGGGGGCAAATGGCTGGACCAGCAAGGACCGGTAGTGGTCCTAGGAAGCCACCAGCCCAGTCCCGTGCCAGCGACCCCCCCCCCCCCCCCCGCCCCGGCAGGGAGCAGGAAGCGGGTGAAGGAAGGCCTTCCCACCCCTCCACCCCCAATGTTGTGTGTAGGTGTTGGTGTATATGCATGTGTAGTAGTGTGTGATACTATGGTGCAGTTAAAATTGAGGAGACAGGTGCTAGGACAAACGTGAGTGCATGTCCACACCGTCCCCTCAAAGGCCCTCAATGTCTAAAGTGCAGTAAAAACTGAGGGACAGACAGTGGTGAGGAGACGGGTGAACCATGGCAGCAGGCCCACCTCGTCAACCTCTGGGTACATGCCTGTCCCCAGAATCCTAAATGAACAAGGATGTGTGTGTGTGTGTGTGTGTGTGTGTGGGGGGGGTGGGTGGGTGGGAATGCTTAGGTCCAGAGGAAAGGGTCCTCTGGAAGAGGAGAGCCAGCTTGCTAGCTGGCTCATTGAGCACCGAACTTCACTGCCCCCCCAGCTCAAGGCAGGGAGCGGTCGACCGGGGGAGACCAGGGCGGCAACCCTCCCCACCACAGAGGTGGGACCAAGTCAGTGTTTTGCAAGTCTCAAGTAAGTCCAAGTCTTTATCCTCAAGTCCCGAGTCAAGTCTCAAGCAAAGACAATCAACTCAAGTCAAGTCTCGAGTCAAGACAGGCAACCGTCAAGTCAAGTCCCAAGTCTGAAACTTGGAATTTCAAGTCCTTTCGAGTCTTTTTTTTTTTTACAGGCACCAACGCTTTACGAATGCTACGCTGATGCGTTTACTCGTTTTGTTGGTGTCCGCCAGCCAAAAGATGACAGATCATTTACATTTTATCTTCTCTTAATTACATAAATGTACTTAAACAAGAATGTTTCGTTACTTCATTTTACACGAAAATAGCAAGCTTCATCGTAAGCAAGATGCTGTCATTACGAATGATTATTCTAAACATTTGGATAAAATGTTTAAAGATAGACTAAATAAAATGTTAGGGTTATTTTTTCATTGTTTTCTGTTATTGTGGGGTCACGGTGTAGGCTACTATTGTTACCTGGAGATTCAGTGGGGTCACATATTCTGATGGCTGCCGTCAGAATTGGTGACCCCAGTTAAAAAGGCTCACCTGTACATCCCATTCATGATTTCTTTGTTGGCTGCAATGGTGAGGGGATGGTAAATCTTGTTTAAGTACATTTAAGTAATTAAGAGACGATAAATGTAAATATAAACATCTGTCATATTCTGGCTCGTGGACACCAACAAAACGAGTAAAGAAAGTGCATCAGCGTAGTTTACGTAGCATTCGTAAAGCATTTGTGCCTCTGAACAGAAACTGTGAAATAGCGCCCCCTGTGGTCACAAAACTCGACGGTCACAGAATCTGGTGTAACGCTGGTCTGCGTCAGAAGGACGGAAATGAAATTAATGGGGCGCACTTTATAAATATTAATATGCATTTTAAAAGATTTGGGGTAAAAAAAAAAATCAAGTCTTTGCAAGTAAACAGGTTCAAGTCCAATTCAAGTCCCAAGTTATTGGTGTAAAAGTCCAAGTCAAGTCTAAGTCTCTGAATATTTTTTCAAGTCAAGTCAAAAGTCTTAATATTAATGACTCGAGTCTGACTCGAGTCCAAGTCATGTGACTCGAGTCCCCACCTCTGCCCCACCACCACATCCAAGCCCGGATCCACACCACCCCCACCACAGAGAGCAGCCGGTCCGCACATCCACATACACCTAGACACACATTTCCTTCATACACGTATGCATTCACACACATTTAACCCATAAATATATACATATATACACATATACATACATACATCCATCCATATATATAAATATATACATACACATACATACATATATACATATATATCTACACATACATATACACCCACACACGCTTGTCCCATATACACCACACCCCTGTGTATGCACCCACAACCATACCAATCGCACAGTGATCAAACGATGACAGACATCAACAGTATTGAGGACATGCTGGTCGGAGTCCGGAACCCTACCTCCCGGCCCACCCCAGACATCCCCATCATCCACCACCCCACTCCCACCACCCAGGCACCTCGGAGCCCCAAGGCCCAGACCCAACGCCCCGACCCAGGCCGACCGACCCACCCCACCCAGCGGCGCAACCGCAGCGGCGCAGGTCCCCCCGCACGGGCAGGGCCCCAGCTCGGGGTCGGGGGGCCCCAGGCACCAGGCCCCAGGTCCCGCCACCAGGCCCCACAGGGGAGGCCAGCCACCCCGCCAAGGGCCAGCATCTGCTCCCCCCACGCCCCGGCCCCACACCCCAGAGCCCAGAGGGAGCGCCACCCAAGCCCCCCCCACCACCGCCCGACAGGGCAAGCACATGTCATCCCAGGTCGGCAGCCCCGGCCCCCCCGCCCCGAAAGTGGCCGGCACGAGCAGTCTCCCCGGGGTCGACCCCCAGCCACCAACCGGCCCTCCGGGAGCTGAAGCCCCCGCCAACCACCCCGACTAGCTAATGGAACTGATCAGTGGGAACCAAAGAGAATTAAATTCCTCCAACTGGTCTTTAGAGGAAGCAGACATTCTCTCCAGACAGATGTGATCAAGTAATACATTTTTGTAATGAGTAATATGCAGGTCCTTTTTCGTTTTCCAATTGATAAGAATGGTTTTCTTGGCGATGCATAGGGCAGTGAGAACTATGTGTGATATGTCTGCCTCTGTATCTAATTCACTGACGTCTCCTAAGATGCACAGTCTGGGGGAAGTTGGGATGCAGCTTTTAAGCCCCGTGGACAATTCTACACATACCTTCTGCCAGAATTCCTTAACAGGCCTACAATCCCATATAGCATGCATATAGTTATCAATTATATTGCCTGTACAGTGGGTACATATGTTTGATTGTGCTAGGCCCATTTGGAACATCCTTTGTCCTGTATAGTGTGTTCTGTGAAGGACTTTGTATTGTATAAGTTGTAAGTTGGGGCTTTTACTTATTTTGAAGATATTTGTACATATGTCGGTCCAGAAATGTTGATCTGGATTAATAAATAGATCTCGTTCCCATTTGGCTATCGGAAGGGAGATTGAGTCATCAAATTTTAACAATAATTTATACAGTTTTGATAATAATTTAGGAGTATATAGATTTAAAAATTCAGTTATCCATGCTGATATTTCTAAATTCAGTTGATTGCGGTTGAATCTCTGTTGAATGATGGATTTTAATTGTTGATATTCCAGAAATCTACTGTTGTTTATTCCATATTCTGATACAAGTTCCTGGAATGTGACAAAGTTTCCATCTTTAATAACATGTTCTAAATTTTTTATTCCCCTGTCATGCCATGATGAAAAATGTAGTACTTTCTTGTTCTGACAGATGTCTGGATTGTTCCAAATGGGTGTTAGTTTGCATGGGATGAGTGGGGACCGAGTTAATTTAAGGAATTCCCACCAGGCTGTCAGTGAAGTATTTATATTAAGGCTTTTAAAACAGTCCTGACGCTTAATATTAGAGCTAATATTTTAACAGATATTTACTGTAAATCGATACAGTATTTTTCTGTCTTTTTCATAATAAGAGAATATACCTGTAAAATACAGGAAAATGACTTTTTAAAATAAAACTCCTTTAAATATACAGTCAAAGTCTGTAAATTTAAATTACAAGAATTTCTTGTTTTATAACAGGATTGTATATATATATATATATATATATATATATATATATATATATTTTTAAGGGTCTTGAGTTTTTATTTAGTAGTTATCAGTGTAAAAATGCAGTTTTCAGTGTAAAAACACAGAACAATGCCTTTTTGTTCTTTTGTTCATCGGGTGATGCTCGTGTATCAGCCAGAGAAGGTGTGTCGTATTGTGAAGGCATGTGGGGTCCTGCACAATGTTGCGCACAGGTATGCTGTGCACCCAGCGAACCCAGAGCCAGGACAAATTAATGCGCAGCGCAAATTTTAACCAATTATTTTATTGAGTCGCTGATGCTAGTGAGCGCATCACTGATATTTTTAGGTGCATTATATAATTCTGCCAGTGTGCATTATTCTGACCCCACAACATTTAAAGCTTCACACACGCTATCCCACTCAGACCTTTTGCGCTTTGCCGTAATGCCACAACGTGTCAAACAAACATTTTTTCCGCACCTCTACCTCATTCAGGAGCGCCTCTACTTTCACATTCAGTGAAGTTTCTCAACGCCGGAGCACTAAGCCCCTCTGGGGCGGAGCAGTAACCACAGGGGAGCAGCTGGGAGTGGACGGGGCACGACCAGCCCCCGACCCAGAACCAGCCGTCCTCACTCATACACTCAAACTCATATATACATTCGCCCCTATACACCCACACAACCCCTTATATACCCCCTATCATCACCCGCACACGTAGACCCTCACACATATACACCTACACGCACATGCACATTCACCCCAACATAAAATCCTCCACACATTCGACCACACCCATATACACTCCTGCGCACATATACACACCCCCAAATGTACCCTCAGCCCAATATATTCACACACACCCATATATTCCCCCCCAACATGTACTCCTTCATCTACCTGTACAAAAAGAGACAAGGACAAAGACACACACTCATCCAAACCAACACACCCTCCGCGGCGGGGGTGAATGGCTGGACCAGCAAGGATCGGTAGCAGTCCCAGGACGCCACCAGCCCAGCTCCGCGCTAGTGACCCACCCCCGCTCCAGCAGGGGGCAGGAAACAGGTGAAGGAAGGCCTTCCCACCCCTCCACCCCCAGTGCTGTGTTGTGTGTAGGTGTTGGTGTATATGCATGTATGGTAGTGTGTGATACTATGGTGTAGTTAAAATTGAGGGGACAGGTGCTAGGACAAACGTGGGCAAAGTCCCGGGCCACTGGTCAGTGTTTGTCCCCTCACAGTCCCTGCACCCCAGAGTCCAGAGGCAGCGCCACCCAAGCACCCCCCACCACCGCCAGCCAGGGCAAACACACAAACATCCCAGGCCGGCAGCCCCGACCCCCCAGCCCAGAAAGTGGCCGGCATGAGCAGTCCCCCCGGAGTCGACCCCCAGCCACCAACCGGCCACCCGGGAGCTGGGGTCTGCACCCGTCCAGCCATGCAACTGTCCATCTGGTCCCTGTGCATGTTTCTGTCATCTTGAGGATTCTTACCATTGTGTTAACCTCTTCCCCTACTCCCAGACCCCTCTCTTCTTGACTTCCATCTGTCTTCCTCCGTTATCCGCTCTGTCTCCCCCAGGCTCATTCCTATGTCTCAACCAGACCCCCCACGTTTGCTCTACTCCTCAATCCTGCTCCCTTGCCCCAACCAGTTTCCTCTCCTGGCTGCCCATTTGGGTCAGAGCACTCCGCGGGGTGGGACACTTCTCACCCTCAGTGTTCCCCTTCCTTGTATTGTTTACCTGTTCCATGTCTGTTCAGCCCCTCGTTTGTCATGTTTCATCTGTGTTGTGTTCCTGTCTTCAATTAGTTTACTCTAGTCTTTGCCAAGTCTGCAGCCATCTTTAAAATGAGTGGTTCATAACAAAATGGCAGTGGATTCTGTATATTAATACAAGCTTTTCATGTGTACAAAATTTTATGTTTGTTGAGGGTTTTTTCTTAACCCTCATGTTGTCTTGATATTCTGTATATACCCTGTAAAAAATGACCATGGCTAGGAAAAACTCCAGGGAGAGATTAGGAAGAACCCATTCTCCATTGGGCGCCCAGCTAGTAGCAGTCCATTTTTATTGTTCCACATCTAGGCCGAGCAGTCCCTTCAATGTGGATGTTGGGCCTAAATTATGTGTGTGCAGTGTTGTCCTGAATGAGTGTTCATATTTTTGTGAATTCGGATCTTGAACCGTTCAGTTTACAAACAATTAACGTTAATGTGATTTCTGTCACAGCACTTTATCCAATCTTGGATGCACTATAGGAAAAGTCATCAAATTTAGTGTTAAAAAAAGATAATTAAGTGGTTAAATGCGCTCTCTTCAGTTAAATGTGGTGGTGGGTCATTTTTGACCTTTAAGACAACAGAGCTTTTGATTTTTCCACTTGTAGCATGTTGTCTGGCAACCCCCACACAAGCCTTTGTTACTGCCTTGCTGGAAGTTTCCCTATGAATTAATCTGACTCTCCTCATAATCTGTGAGAATCCTAAATTGGCCATTACCAGAGTTTAAGCCCAGACTTAAAATAAGGAGTAGTCTTGTGTCACCACCACGAATAAAGGATCACTGTGCAAGCTGTACTTTATTTATTTTACTATCCACAAATTACTCAAGGACTTGATTACCGTAACAAACACAGGACTCCTGAAATATTTTAACAATACCTGGTAACAGTGGTCAATAAATAAACACATAAAGGACTTGATAAAGCAGTTCTTAGGATGCTCTACCCATGCATTTGAAAGGCCTTGGCAGGGCTTTGGAAATTGCTGAGCACATCTGGAACAAAAGGTTGCGACGTCTTTTTCTTGAGGATGTAGAAGCCGTTGGTTCAAGGTGTGAAGCTGTAAAATATAATATTTATTAGAACTACAGTAAACTTCATGCTAATTAAATGTTAGAATACTGGTATAACTATGTGCCCCTCTCAGAGCATTCTGACTTACATTCTTGAAGATGTGCAGAGGAGGAGCAAGACTTCTGGCCATCAGGTACCAGACCAGTAGCGCTCCTTGCATTTGATTTCTTGAAGAGGAAACATTAAACAAAACAAACTGACAAAAATGAGAACAAGCTATAAAATAACCAAATGTTTCACTGATTTATGGAACAGTGCATGACATCAAATGATTAGTGTAAAACATTATCCCTACCTTCCAGTGAACACAGATTGTAGGTGTGATCCGAGTGATAAAACGGAATCCACCATGCCTTTTCACAACCACAGGCTTAAGAGAGTCCTCTACAAATATCTTTGACTTTGCAAGTGAGCAGCTGAAATTTGACTCTCACATATATTGCCATTCTCACCGATGGAGAATTCCATGATATGGTTTGTCTTTGGCACCAAGGAGAGACTTGCTACTCCAGCCACTTTTGACCCATTGTTGCATGGATTAGCTGAGATAAATTTGTCTTGCTCTTCTGGATGAACATGTATAATATCCTCTTCAGTAGAAAGTGATTTTTGTTCATAGGTTTGCTGAATAATATTTTTACACAGTAGCTCTGAACCTTTCATTCCTTTGATAAATTTAAGAACCCATGAATAGTACATAAATAGCAGTGAATGTCAGAGGACAAACCAGAGTCTTCAGTTGCTTCAAGCAACTCGCTTACAGCTCTGAAGGCCTTAGTCTGGAACTGTGGCCCCTGTGGCTTTTGGTTCTTGTCTCCAAAGTGTGTCTTAGTGGTGAAATTCTGTTTGGAGGTAGTTGAAGCCATATCTTACTAACAAGTCTTACTGGACTGGACTGTTCTGGACCCAAGTGGTCCAGACAGTGGTCCAAGGTGTTGTTTTCAGATGAATATTTGCATTGCATTTGCAAATCAATGTCCCAGAGTCTGGAGGAAGAGTGGAAAGGCCCATAATCTTGAGATCTAGTGAGATGCTGGTGTTGGTCAACTGTGTTATATCAAGACCAATGTTAGTGCAGCCATCTACCAGGAAATTTTAGAGCACTTCATGTTTCCCTCTGCTGACATGCTTTTTGGAGATGGAGATTTCATTTTCCAGCAGGACTTGGCACCTGTCCACCCTGCCAAAAGTTCCAATACCAGCTTTAATAACCACAGTATCACTGTGCTTGATTGGCCAGCAAACTCGCCTGACCTAAACCCCATAGAGAATCTATGGTGTATTGTCAAGAGGAAGATGAGAGACACCAGACCCAAAAATGTAGAAGAGCTGAAGGCTGCTGTCAAAGCAACCTGGGCTTCCATAACACCTCAGCAGTGCCACAGGCTCATCGCCTCCATGCCATGCCGCCTTGCTGCAGTAATTTGTGCAAAAGGAGCTCAGACCAAGTATTGAGTATGTTTACTGTACATGCCAACATTTCTGAATTAAAAATAATTTTCAGTTGGTTTATATAATATTTATAGATCCTGGAGGTCTCCTGGAAGTTCTCTCCTTTGTCTTGACACATTAGATTTATTGACCTTTATTTGATTCACCATCTAATCTTTTAAACTTTTTAACTGCTTAAGTAAGAAAACAAAAGAATAACGTGAATGCAAATGAAATAAATCAAAAGATGTACAGTTGGAGAACAAACAGCAAGGGTCACATTAGCTGAGTGGACATTACTTGAACTTGTTACCCCATTTGAAGAACAGATACCATATTGTATTTTACACTACTGTTGGTTATTGGCGAGGTTTATATGCTGCATATGAGACTTAAAAGGCTAGTACTTCTCATTCCATGATGCTGGATGGCACTGTCAAGCTATAGCAAAAATATCTTTTTATTTCATAATTCAATAACTTGACTAAATATTGTCCAATGAGGACAAGCGAAGAGTCCTCCAAGCACTTCTGGGAAGTTTGTTTACTTGGTGGTGATTTAAAACCTGTGGCACTTTTGAAATGAAGAGTTTTTAGGATGTAGAGTTATTCTGCCTTAGGGTTGTAAGAAGTCTGAGGGCACCAATGAAATTTATGACCCCCTCTTGTTCCTGGTAGGGATGCTGAACCCTGCCTTTGAAGGTGCTGATAAGCTTATGGTGTTTAGGTTCATCCTAATTTATGGCTGGGCGATTGAGTAACCATGGAGCCAAAGGTGCTTTGACCTTGAAAACTGATGGTACGATGGTAAAACTCCTTGCGGATGGTATTCATATGGGCACATTTGCCTATTTTGATTGCAACCAGATTGGAGCCCACCAACAACTTCATGTCCCATTGGTCTGATCCTACGTCTGCTTTACTTACAACCCCAAGAATGTATGATGGTCCTCTTCCTGCACACCCTACTACACAGCCCAATCTTGTTGCAAGTATTGCACATCAACTTTGTAGCTTGACAATTTCATCATTTTTGCACCGTGCTTTCTGAAACCTTCCAGTGTCTTATTTTCTCCTTTTGACTTACCATGACACTTGCTGCACGTATGAGTGGCCTCAATCTTCACGCTTGTTGCCTTTCTTGTTGACCTGTGAAGCAACCTCTTCCCACGGCCTGACCGTCTCAGTGGTCAGTGCTCACATCAGCTCATTTTCAAGTTGCAACTTCTGTGAGGCATCTTTGCCTCACAGTCTATGGGAAAATCCAAAGTTCAATACCATTTCAAATAGTCTAAGCTGTTCTAAAGCATCCTAATTACCCTGATTCATTGGGAACAGCTATTTTAATCAACAGGTGAAAAAACAGCTCTCTACAGTTGGTCTGTGGACAGTCATGGTTAAGACAAAGGAACTAAGGACCTGTGGCTGTGCGTTGTGGTTCACAAGTCAGGAAAAGGGCTATTAGACCATATTTAAATGTTTTCAAGTTCCAGTGGCTACAGTGCAAAGCATTATTAAATACAAGATGTTCAGTACTGTGGAAAATCTCTGAGAATGTGGTCGGAAGCTAAAAGTGACACCTGTGCTAGCTTGGAAGATAGAGAGGTGAAAAAGAATCCAGTGATCATCACCAAGGCCAAACTGCTCACCTGCACAACCTCTCTCTTTGTGTCACTGTGACTTCATGTGCATCACCAGCACATTAAGGTAAACAAACACTTTTATAGGATAAACACTTTTACTTGGCTTTTCAGAGGTCACAACAACTGTGTGATATAAAAGTGTCCAGGAGTGATGCTGAGATGGCTTTAATATTATAAATTATGTTGATGGTTTGCTAGCTAGTTAAAGAAAAGAGCTAAATATGCATCAGAAGCTATAGAATATTACCTTTGGAATGTTATGGAATATTCCCTTGTAATTTAAGCTGTATAGTTAACGTTTGCTGGCTTATTCAGTAACTGTCTTTTTCCTTCAGAGTGGTGTCCTTTGACAAACCAGACCAATATTCTCAGACAACTTTGCAAAGCTAATAGGACTAGTTTCAAAACAAATACATTTTGGTTTTGCATAGCCTCCTAGAGAACATTAACTTCTCTGGGGTTAAACTGTTGATACTGAGAATAGCAACTTAACAGATGCACTGACTGATTATGCACTATTATAGACAAGTTTAATCTAATAAATATTTATGTTCATACATGCATTTGTGACTTTGCATTTGAAAGGTTCCTAATCCTGTCTATGTGCAGATGGTTTTGAGCTACACGTAGCATCCTTAACAGAAAGCAGACACCGTAGACCTCTTAGTTTTGTTTGACACATTTATTGAGAAATTTTCATTAAAAGATCTAGATTTATCTATTAAGAGCTAGTGATGGGTAAATGAGGCGTCATGAAGCATTTCGATACTGTGTCACTGAATACTGCCACCTACTGGACCTTAAAAATCACTACAGGCAACCTAGTTGACGGACTGATTTGATGACCTAGTCTATACAAAATGTTTTAAGTCATTGTATTTTATTGTGTATTATAGTATTTCATATATTGTTACATAAAAAATCTTTGATATTCTTAGATACAGTCAATAAATAATGTGAACATGAAAAAGTGAATGTGTTTGAAATAAGGATGCTTGTGGACTTTTTTTCACAAATTTTTATTCAAAAAAATAAGTTTTTCCAACGTTTTGAATTTTAGTCTGTTACGCTTTTTTTAAACAACTTCTCCAGCTGTAGAAAATACTTGCTCACACGGAACAGATGAGGCTGGAGTGCAAAGATATTGTAAGGACAGCCGGAAGAGATTTGGATAAATAGTCTTTTGGTTTTGCTAGTATATCAAAGGATTCTGGAGACCTGGCAATATTGCCCTCTGCCAGGTATTTCTGCACCTCCTGGATGGCATCAGCAGTGGCACTTTTGGTTTGTCTGCTTATTTCAGCCAAAGGTTATCTAAAAACAACAATTTGGCATTTAAGTACATGATGTCCAAACAACAAACAAATAATGCTGAATAACATGCCTGATGACAACAGCTGTTGTGAAGACGGTCCAGGCTGGGGCTCGTTTGTGCGTGTACTTTTTGGCCACCATTTTTTTGATGGTCTGAAAATCATTCAAATCAAAAATACATTTAAATGAAAGATGACATAAATTGGATTTATCAACTACTACTTTAGATCATTTCCACACAAACCTTTCTGGTTGGCAAAACATATGAGGGCTCAAGGACTTGAACCAGTTCACATTTCACTGCTGCAGACTACATAGCAGGAAGCTCGCGGCTAAAAGTTGGTGCTGTTCCCTGTACTGTTACTGTCCCCGGTACTGTTACTGTTCCCAGTACTGTTACTGTTCCCGGTACTGTTACTGTTCCCAGCCGGTTTCAGTGGAACAGTTGCTGTACGCGTTTGAAAGATCAAGCTCTCGGCTGGGAGTACACGTACGTCCGCTAGCATCTAGCTGTGACCCGCTAGCATCTAGCCCCGGTTCGCTAGCATCTGGCTCCGGTTCGCTAACATCTAGCCCCGGTTCGCTAGCTTCTGGCCCCGGTTCACTAGCTTCTAGCCCCGGTTCGCTAGCATCTAGCCCCGGTTCGCTAGCTTCTAGCCCCGGTTCGCTAGCATCTAGCCGTGATCCGATAGCATCTAGCTAGAAAAGAGCAAGCTCTCGGCTCGGAGTACACCACGAACATCTACTAGTCGAGAGTTTGCTCTTTCAAATGCGGACAGCAACTGTTCCACTGAAACTAGCTGTGATCCGCTAGCATCCAGCTCTGACCATCACTTTGCTGTCGACTATATTGGACACTGAATAAACAATAACACGTAATAACTTGGTGTGTGTCATGAACTTTATTGATACTGATGTCCCTTGGCTTGCTAGATATTGTTAACTAAAGCTGTCAGTATCATTTGTAATATTATAATATATATAATAATAATATGGACTGTTTTACCACTCCGTAGGATGACTAATGGAACCAGCTATACGTTAAATAATAGTTACCTCGCTAGTGCTAGCTGGTGTTAGCTTACCCTGGTATAAGTGAATAAATTATTCTACAAACAATTTGTAGCCTTTATTTAACTTGGAACCGTTCGTTGTTGAATGTTCTCCAACGATACTGGAAACGTATTTAAAATTCAGTCTCGGCAGCGACGACAGTGATGAAGTAAATACACGCTCCATGCCGAGGTGAATTGACAACAACTATCTTCTGCGAGTACCGGAACTTGTTTTACCCGGCGGTGACGTATTTCCACTTTGTTGTGAAAAGGGCCCATGTGTTATGTATGATGCATGTGTTGCTTTTCTGGCTCAATGCCTTATAGGCATGCAGCAAGCCGCTGAATTTGCCCCTCTGAATCATTTCACCTGTGCGCTTTACTCAATATGCCGTGTTTCCAGTTAGATTTGAGGCATAAAATGATGCTGGGCCAGGCCAAAGTCAGGCTCCTCATACATATATGAACTAGTTATGTATGATCCAATTGAGTTTTGCCTGGCCCAAGACCAGAGGTGGGGACTCGAGTCAAATGACTTGGACTCGAGTCAGACTCGAGTCATTAATATTAAGACTTTTGACTTGACTTGAAAAAATATTCAGAGACTTAGACTTGACTTGGACTTTTACACCAATAACTTGGGACTTGAATTGGACTTGAACCTGTTTACTTGCAAAGACTTCATTTTTTTTACCCCAAATCTAAATTTTAAAACGCATATTAATATTTATAAAGTGCGCCCCATTAATTTCATTTCCGTCCTTCTGATGCAGACCTCCCCCCTCGACCAGTCCTCTGCTTTTCCACACTCTGTACGTGTGTGTGTGTGCATGAGCTGCAGCACAACCAATCAAATGGGGGGTTGGCGAACATACATTTTTACCGGGCGGGGTGTAAAATGGACACAAATTAAGTATTATATCGCGATCGATCGATCGCCAGTGGTTGGTGCCAGAGCGAACTAGTAACTCATTGAATCATAGATGTGGATCAGAGGTAAATAAACTAGATTTTTTTCCGGCGTGAGAAATCGGATGTGTGGCGTGAGAGCGTGTGAAGACGGTCAAATGCGTGTGTCTCACGCTCAATGCGTGAGAGTTGGCAACCCTGGGTTCTGTATCTGAACTCGGGGAAGAGAGCCTCTCTCTGTCACCATCATAATATCCAGTTCTATCTCAGCATGGATTGTGTATTTGAAGACATCTACGTCGAGAAAAAAATATATTGACAAAAGTGGAGCGAGTTTTCAGCTATGGGGACATCATTCATCGTGCACAAATGACATACAGACTTTTGGCCAGAAATGCAATGCAGAATAGTTTACTGAAATGTCTAAAGTTGCAGATTCCTGTTAATTGTTCAGTTCTTATATTTGTTTGTCTTGTGTCACTCACACATGTTCTCCAAGAAACCAGATAAGAGAAGAGAGGGAAAATGCTGTTATGGTTCGTTGTATTGTACTGTGAAAATATCAGCACTTTTTATTTGAACGTGGAGTTCTACTTATGACTTTTTCACATAATATTTATTTCTGGAAAATTGAATATTTTTGCAGCTAAGTTTAACAAATTGAACTGTGCAATAAAGAGGTGTAATTTTAATTTTTTTTATACTTCGTGTTTTCAGTTGCACGTTTTATCAAGATTTGAGGAGAATACAGATTTAAAACGCATGTCTATTATTTACATTTAAAATATACCTGCAACATTGGTTAAAAAAAAAAAGACTCGAAAGGACTTGAAATTCCAAGTTTCAGACTTGGGACTTGACTTGACTGTTGCCTGTCTTGACTCGAGACTTGACTTGACTTGAGTGTCTTTGCTTGAGACTTGACTCGGGACTTGAGGTATAAAGACTTGGACTTACTTGAGACTTGCAAAACACTGACTTGGTCCCACCTCTGCCCAAGACCTTACAGGCATACAGCAGGCCTCTGAACTTGAATGTGTGATCCATTTCACCTGTGCGCTTAACTACTCAATATGCTGTGTTTCCAGTTAGATTTGAGGCATAAAATGATGCTGGGCCAGGCCAAAGTCAGGTTTCTCATACATATTTACATACTCATACATACTTACCTACTCAATATGCCGTGTTTCAAATTAGATTTGAGGTATTAAATGATGTTGGATCAGGCTAAAATCACGTTCCTCTCTTAGGGAGTGACCTGTTCTTCATGATGCATTTGTTATTTCTCTGGCCCACCATCAATAAGGCTTTCAATAAGCCTCTGAAACTGCCCCTTTAAATGCATTTCACCTATATGCCCACTGCTCAATATATCATGTTGTGTGCGGGTATTTCTTCTTATGATTAATTAGTGTTCTAGAACAGCATTTCTGTGTTTTTAGTTTTCAAATCTAAGAATATGTTTCCTTACGTTAGAAATGCTGACGAATTCAATCATCATGTACAAATCGTACAATCGTACGTACAATTGGAACAACTTGAAATAGAAACCATTTACAAAAGGAATGCTTTCATTACATTTTTATTTTTTTTCTACATTCACAAAATCAGTATGGGAATAATGAATAGTTTTTTTGATTTTCCGATTATAATTGTCAATTGAATATCAAATGAACAAATGATACACGGATTGAAACCACTCGACGTGTCGTGATAAAAAGGGAGCACAAATGAACAAAACAAAAACAAATACAAGCCAGGGAAGGGAGCTGGCTGAAAACAAAAGCACATGGAGGAAATCCACTCAACGTGTCGTGATCAAAAAGGGAGCACAAACGAACAAAATAAATGTAAGCCAGGGAAGGGAGCTGGCGGAAAACAAAAGAACAAAAACTAAAAAATATATAGAGAAGAAACAGCTTGGGGAAAACTTGAGAAAGGCCAGAAAGGGCGCAGGAGAAGAGACCTCGAAAAATAGTAGAGCGAGAGAGAGAGAAACGACTGCTCAATAACCGGGTATAAGGCTGGCTGCAAGAGCGAGAGGCAACAAACAACTCAGCAGTGAGGCACTGCAACCGTGCCCATTAAATAGGGGAAGGCACAGCTGCAGGTCCTCACCGCTGATTGCGTCTCCCATGAGTATTAGCTTGTGGGTTCCCTCCAGTGGCGACAGGAGGGATGGTCCTGGACCCAGCCCTGACATTACCACGAGTATTAGCTCGTGGGTTCCCTCCAGTGGCAACAGGAGGGATGGTCCTGGACCCAGCCGTGACAGAGCCCCCCCTCCTAGGCCCGAGACCCCGTGGGCCCAGAGCGATGGCCCTGTCGCGGTAGAAGCCAGAAATCAGGGCTGGACTCAGGATACGGGACCGGGGAACCCAGGAGCGCTCCTCTGGGCCGTACTCCTTCCAATCGACGAGGAACTGCTCGCGACCCCGGACACGGCGCACGTCCAACAAACGGCGGACGGTGTAGGTGGGGAACCCGCTAACGACACGCGGGGCGGCAGCCTGCGGGCCGCCGCACAGAAATGGCCGAAGGAGAGACACGTGGAACACGAGATGGATGATGGAGCAATCCTCTAGGTTTACTGTGCGGTGCCTTGCCCCGATTACAAGTCTCACAGGTGGCCACGAAGGACCCGACCGCCTGATCCATCTGAGGCCACCAGAACCTCTGTCTGATAAACTCCAAAGTCCTACATGCCCCAGGGTGGGCCGTGAAACGTGCCGTATGACCCCAGGTAAGGACCTTGCGCTGCACCGCGGTAGGCACGTAAAGACACCCAGGTGGTTCCCCACCAGGACCAGGCTCCTTAGGGAGCTCCTTAAGGACCAGTTTTTCAATGTCCCACTCAATGGGAGCGACCACCACCTCAGGGGAGAGCACGGTCCCGGGGGGGTCGGTCTCGGGATCCGGCTCCCACTGCCTGGACAGGGCGTCGGGCTTCGTGTTTTGTGACCCCGGGCGGTAGGACAGCGTAAACTCAAAGCGGCTAAAAAACAAGGCCCACCTAGCCTGTCTGGGGTTGAGCCGTTTGGCCTGCTGGAGGTAGGACAGGTTTTTATGATCTGACCATACTAGGAAGGGATGGCAGGCCCCCTCGAGCCAGTGGCGCAATTCCTCAAGTGCCAGCTTGACGGCTAATAACTCCTTGTCCCCCACGTTGTACCTCCGCTCATGACCTAAAAGAAGTATTTAGTAAACGTAAAGCCGGCTTCTTACCCATTCACACAGCTCACGACATCTCCATCGATCTCCAGCATAACACTTCTCCTCCTAGGGGGTGGTTGTTTTCATTAGCTTTGCCCGAACGCAAAGCTATGGAGTAATACATCCAGGAATCCCTTGCTGTTGGGATTATTCGGCCGTCCACGTCTCCAGCCGGGGCTGGATTTTTCTTTGTGGGGAAAAAGGACGGGGGGGCTCAGGCCCTGCATTGACTACAGGGGTTTGAACAAAATCACAGTTAAGGACCGTCATCTCCTTCCTCTCATGTCATCCACTTTTGAAGCATTACAGCAGGCGTCGGTTTTCACCAAGTTAGACCTGCGGAGTGCTTACAATCTGTTACGGGTGAGAGAAGGAGATGAGTGGAAAACCGCTTTCATCACGCCCTCACTCCTTCTAGAGAATCACCTGTATGTCAAGCGAGAGAAATCAGTTTTCCATGCTGAAGAGGTTTCATTTCTAGGGTTCGTGGTTTCGAAAAACTAGCTGGCCATGAATACAGCTAAAACTCGCGCTGTAGCCCATTGGCCCACTCCCACGTCGGTACGCCTTGTTCAACGCTTCCTTGGTTTCGCCAACTTTTACAGACGCTTTATCAAGGGCTACAGTTCCTTAGCTGCCCCTCTCTTCGCTCTCACCAGTAAGAAAACGGAGAGGTTCGTATGGACCCCTGAGGCTCAAAAGGCGTTTGAGGACCTTAAGAAATGCTTCATAGGGGCTCCGGTTTTGTGAGTGCCCGACCCTGAGTTACCCTTCATCGTAGAAACCGACGCGTCCGACATGGGAGTAGGGGCCATCCTGTCCCAACGGGTGGGCGAGCCACCGCGATTGCACCCGTGCGCTTACTTACTACCCCCGCAGAAGTAAGCGCACGGGTGCAATCGCAGTGGCTCGCCCACCCGTTGGGACAGGATGGCCCCTACTCCCATGTTTTCTTACTAGTGAGAGCAAAGAGAGGGGCAGCTAAGGAACTGTAGCCCTTGATAAAGCGTCTGTAAAAGTTGGCGAAACCAAGGAAGCGTTGAACAAGGCGTACCGACGTGGGAGTGGGCCAATGGGCTACAGCGCGAGTTTTAGCTGGATCCATGGCCAGCTGGTTTTTCGAAACCACGAACCCTAGAAATGACACCTCTTCAGCATGGAAAACTGATTTCTCTAGCTTGACGTACAGGTGATTCTCTAGAAGGGGTGAGGGTGTGATGAAAGCGGTTTTCCACTCATCTCCTTCTCTCACCCGTAACAGGTTGTAAGCACTCCTCAGGTCTAAACTTGGTGCAAACCGATGCCTGCTGTAATGCTTCAAAAGTGGATGACATGATAGGAAGGAGATGACGGTCCTTAACTGTGATTTTGTTCAAACCCCTGTAGTCAATGCAGGTCCTGAGCCCCCCGTCCTTTTTCCCCACAAAGAATAATCCAGCCACGGCTGGAGACGTGGACGGCCGAATAATCCCAACAGCAAGGGATTCCTGGATGTATTACTCCATAGCTTTGCGTTCGGGCAAAGCTAATGAAAACAACCACCCCCTAGGAGGAGAAGTACCGGGGAGGAGATCGATGGAGATGTCGTGAGCTCTGGGAATGGGTAAGAAGCCGGCTTTACGTTTACTAAATACTTCTTTTAGGTCATATGCGACAGGGACCTTATCAAGGCCCTTGATCTCTCCCTGGCCTTCCCCTTGGGGTGTCCGGAGAGGAGTCAAGCACGACTTCTCACACACCCCACCCCAACGACTGATGGTAAGATTAAGCCAATCTATGTCTGGGTTATGGCATTGGAGCCAAGGGGAGCCCAAAATAAGTCAGAGACTGGGTGCTGCTATAACGTAGGGGGTGATGGTTTCATGGTGAGTACCTATTTCAACAAACAGAGGAACATTTTGGTGGGTGATTTGTCCAGAGGTAAGCACACAACCATCGACTGCAGATACCGAGAGCGGTTTGTCCAAGGGGACCAGGGGAATAGCGAGAGACGACACAAGAGAGGCGTCGATGAAATTACCCGCGGCACCCGAGTCGACTAACGCCAGCAGCCTATGTTCACTGGACCCCCTCCATGAGATGACCACCTGGGGAGTTAGACCTGAAGCAGGGGAATAGCTGTCATGACCCATCGGGTGTACCCTATTCACCGATGGGTCTGCTCTTTTCCCTGCAGTTCGGGGCAGTTAGCGATTTTGTGTTCGGGGTCCCCACAATAAAGGCACCTACCCCCGCGTAAGCGATCTTGCCTCTCCACTCTTGAGAGACGCGTGTCCCAACTCCATGGGCTGTTCGCTTTTCTCCTCGGTCTCGGTCGCTGTTTTGCGCAAAGGGGGGGGGGGGGGGGTCGGTGGATGGGACATGTTTACCCTGTGATCGCCGGTGTTGTCTACAGTTGCGTAGGCGATTGTCGATTCTGATGGTGAGTTCGATCATGCTGTCGAGGTCAGCAGGAGGGTCCCTGAGGGACAACTCGTCTTTGATTACCTCGCTCAACCCCTCTGTATATATGGCCCCTAAAGCCTCTGATCCCCAATCGCTTTCTGCCGCCAGGGTATGGAATTGTAGGGAGTACTCAGCAACCGTTAAATTGCCCTGGCGCATACGCAATAATTTTGAACCTGTTAGGCCGCCGGATGCGGGGTGGTAAAACGCCTGCCACATAACCTGTGAGAAGCGGTCAAATGTCGTGCAGGCTGTTTCTCCCACACGGGGGTGGCCCACTGTAATGCCTTTCCTGAGAGCAGAGCCATTACGTATGCGACTTTGGACCGTTCAGAAGGAAAACGTGAAGGTTGTTGCTCGAATATAAGGGAGTATTGGAGCAAAAACCCCCTGCAATCATCGGGATCACCGTTGTACCGCGCAGGAGCAGGCAGTACAGGCTCGCAACGAGCAATGTTGGCTGACTCGGGTGATGCGGCGAGAGCGAGAGCGCTAGGGGAAGCGTTAGATTGACTAGCTCCCTGGACAGCGGTAGAGATGTTTTGCAGCTGAGCTAGGATCTGTTGTAACGCCTGTTCGTGCCTACCGATAGCCTGTCCTTGCATAGCGAGAGCTGATCTCAACTCGCCGATATCTAGAGGGTTTGCCGGGTCCATAGTTGAGGCTGAGTTGTTCTGTAACGCGAACCCCCAGGGAACAGGGGACTCGCTGGGTTTTTGTAGGAGATGAACCCAGGGGCAAAACCCAAAAGAAAACACGACAAACTGAGACCTCTGCCACTAAGCGGGAAACGCGGAAAAAGAAAACTGAGTAAAAACTCAGAAAACGAAAACAAAAAACACACGGAGGAAACCACTCGATGTGTCGTGATAAAAAGGGAGCACAAACGAACAAAACAAATACAAGCCAGGGAAGGGAGCTGGCTGAAAACAAAAAGCACATGGAGGAAATCAACTCAACGTGTCGTGATCAAAAAGGGAGCACAAACGAACAAAATAAATGTAAGCCAGGGAAGGGAGCTGGCTGAAAACAAAAAAACAAAAACTAAAAAATATATAGAGAAGAAACAGCTTGGGGAAAACTTGAGAAAGGCCAGAAAGGGCGCAGGAGAAGAGACCTTGAAAAATAGTAGAGAGAGAGAGAGAAACGACTGCAAAACAAAAATCCAGAAAAATACATTGTATGATTTTTAAATAATTAATTTCCATTTTATTGTGTGAAATAAGTATTTGATAACCTATCAACCAGTAAGAATTTTGGCTCTCACAGACATGTTACTTCTTCTTTAAGAAGCCCTCCTGTTCTCCACTCATTACCTGTATTAACTGTACCTGTTTGAACTTGTTACCTGTATAAGACACCTGTCCACACACTCAATCAGTCAGACTCCAACATCTCCACAATGCCCAAGACCAGAGAGCTGTGTAAGGACAGGGATAAAATTGTAGACCTGCACAAGGCTGGGATGGGCTACAGGACAACAGGCAAGCAGCTTGGTGAGAAGGCAACAACTGTTGGTGCAATTATTAGAAAATGGAAGAAATGCAAAATAACGGAAAATCTCCCTCGGTTTGGGGCGTCATGCAAGATCTCACCTCGTGGAGCATCAATGATCTTGAGGAAGGTGAGGAATGAGCCCAGAACTACACAGCAGGACCTGGTCAATGACCTGAATAGAGCTGGGACCACAGTCTCAAAGAAAACAATCAGTAACACTCTACGCCGTCAAGGATTAAAATCCTGCAGTGCACGCAATGTGCCCTTCCTCAAGCCAACGCATGTCAAAGCCCGTCTGAAGTTTGCACATGACCATCTGAATGATCCAGAGGAGGATTGGGAGAAGGTCATGTGGTCTGATGAGACAAATAGAACCTATTGGTTTAAACTCCACTCGTCAAGTTTGGAGGAAAAAGAATGATGAGTACAACCCCAAGAACACCATCCCAACTGTGAAGCATGGCGGTGGAAACGTCATTCTTTGGGGATGCTTTTCTGCAAAGGGGACAGGATGACTGCACTGTATTGTGGGAAGGATGGATGGGGCCAGGTATCGTGAGATTTTGGCCAACAACCTCCTTCCCTCAGTAAGAGCACTGAAGATGGGTCGTGGCTGAGTCTTCCAGCATGATAACGACCCAAAACTGGCCTAGCCAGTCTCCAGACCTGAATCCAATAGAAAATCTTTGGAGGGAGCTTAAAGTCCGTGTGGCCCAGCGACAGCCACGAAACCTGAAGGCTCTGGAGGAGATCTGTATGGAAGAGTGGGCCAAAATCCCTGCTGCAGTGTGTGCAAACCTTGTCAAGAACTACAGGAAACGTCTCATCTCTGTAATTGCAAACAAAGGTTTCTGTACCAAATATTAAGTTTCTTTTTCTGGTGTATCAAATACTTATTTCACACAATAAAATGGAAATTAATTATTTAAAAATCATACAATGTATTTTTCTGAATTTTTGTTTTAGATTCCATCACTCACAGTTGAAGAGTACCTATGATCAAAATGACAGTCTTCTACATGCTTTGCAAGTGGGAAAACCTGAAAAATCAGCAGTGTATCAAATACTTGTCCTCCCCACTGTAGACTGTGGTGCGCTGGAGGAAGAGGACGAGGGCAGCGGGCGCAGGTGGGATGCGGCAGCCGAAGAACTGCAGGGGCTGGGCCGACTCTGGCTCGGCCGCACTGTCTTTCCCTGGCCGATGAGGAAGGTCAGCTTAGGCCTGTTTGGTGCTTCCGGGATGGCCGTGGGCCGCACGGGTTGAGATGCGGAGAAAGAGAGAGACGATCCAGGGCCCGTCTTCGAGACGCTGCTGCTGTTGCTGCTGCCAGGCTTTGAGCCACCGTGGTCCTCCTTCACGGGAGAGTTATTCTGCAAAGTGAACAGCGGTCAGTTATGGGAAATCTGAATATCAGGAACAGAAAGTAAGAGTTTAACAGTGTAAACAAACAAAACACAGCCCTCTCAATTATACTAGTGAACAATAACAACCAGTTCCCAGTCAGATTTCCTGGCATGGTGCAGTGGTGTGGTGATACCTTCGCCATGTGAGGAGGAAGCTGTGGACCGATGAAGGAGGTGGAGGTGTACTGAGGCCCGTTCACCTTGGCCGTGCTGACCGGGTGAGGGGAGCAATGACCGGGACCACAGGTCACAGAGTTACAGTCTCCGTTTTTAAGATCTGTTGACCTAAAAATGATGGATGGGGGGGGGGGGGGGGGGGGATAAAAGTGTATAAAATGCCTTTTTAAATATTCCACTATTCAAAAATCTGGAGCTGGTTTAAACGTTAGGTTGAAATTACCGCATGTAGAACAGTAAGTATGCCTGTTGGTTCAGCACTGATCGTATGTCACTTACATATACTGATGCATCATTCATCTCATACCACTGCTCATTACTAGTTTGTAATGTATAATTGAAACTTGGAAAGAAAGTTGACCCTTATGCACCTGAGTGACGTTAAGTTGGTAATAGTCCTCAGTAGTAGGTCGCTTGGCGCTGGGTGAAGACCTGTCTGGGTCGGAGCTGAGGCGTCGCACACACTTCCGCTCCTCACGCGCTCGTCTGCCTTCTCTAGATCCTGGCGCACCAGACAGAGACGCCATCACATCTTCCCTGCAGTCATCGCCGTTGGGCACAAAGGTGTCCGCGGTTGCCACAGGCCTTTCTAAAGCCACGTGCCCGTCGCCCCCCTGTGAGCAGAGGTTGTGGTTGGCCTCTGGGGGCGCCGTGGTGCCTTTCGTCACATGGGTGTCGTGGCAATAGATGGGCTCCTCAGCCGAGGCCATCTGGGTGCGAGGCGTGGTGTCGGTTGGCTTAGCTGGCGTCTCGGGGGCTGAATGGGGCCTGTGCGGAGGCGGGGAGGGGGTCCTCCTTCACGGGAGAGTTATTCTGCAAAGTGAACAGCGGTCAGTTATAGGAAATCTGAATATCAGGAACAGAAAGTAAGAGTTTAACAGTGTAAACAAACAAAACACAGCCCTCTCAATTATACTAGTGAACAATAACAACCAGTTCCCAGTCAGATTTCCTGGCATGGTGCAGTGGTGCGGTGATACCTTCGCCATGTGAGGAGGAAGCTGTGGACCGATGAAGGAGGTGGAGGTGAACTGAGGCCCGTTCACCTTGGCCGTGCTGACCGGGCGAGGGGAGCAATGACCGGGACCACAGGTCACAGAGTTACAGTCAATAAAAGTGTATAAAATGCCTTTCTAAATATTCCACTATTCAAAAATCTGGAGCTGGTTTAAACATTAGGTTGAACTTACCGGATGTAGAACAGTAAGTATGCTTGTTGGTTCAGCACTGATCGTATGTCATTTACAGATACTGATCCATTGTTCATCTCATACCACTGCTCATTACCAGACTGAAATAAAAACATTATTCCATCCATTAGCTAGAGTAGAAACTCAGTGCAAAAACGTAGAGAATGCTGAAACCGCGCAGCACATCAAACCTTCACATAGCAGTAGTAGTGTCCGGCGTGGCAGCTAATCCCGGAGTGGACCAGCACAGCGTACAGGCCGTAGAGCTGTGGCTCTCTGTGGGACTGTGACATGAACGGACGCATGTCCAGATACTCTGGGTACCTCATGTCCTGCACAGGGGGACAGAGAACAGTTGTGCAACGGCATAGATCACGTGAAACGACTAAGGAAAGTGTACAACAGTGCGGCAGAATTAAGTACGGTGGCCAAACCTTTGCAATTTTGTCTCCGTTGAAGTGAGCGAAGCGCTTTAGAGCAATGGTGAGGACATTGGAGCTACGGTGGACGGTAAAATCTCTGAGGCTTGAACCATTTTCTTACATCTACAAACACAACCAAATTCACAATGAGGACAGAAAAGATAATAGGTAACACAGACCACAGTAAATTCATCACTAGTGGTCCCATGACAACAAATAGAGCTTGGTTTATCTCCAGAGATAAACCGGTGTGCCTCATACTTATCCAAGATAGTCTTGCCGTGTGTTAAGGGACAGAAGTAAAGAGCACCTTGAAGAAGTTGATGAGGTGGTTTCAGAGAAGCGAAAACACACCTCATATAGTACAGAAATGTACAGACGACATTTATAAACACAACTATTCGTACGCCTTGCTGGGGGGGGTGGCGAATGCATTTGGGTGTCTGCTACCTGTTTGTTGTTGCCATAAAGGCAATCCCCTGCATTGTTTTGAGATTGTGGTGCGCGATTTCAAAATAAGAGCGGATAGCGCGAAGACAGGGACGAAAAGTGCGGCATGAAACAGACGCTTAATGAGGCGCAAATGTGCTCTGGGGACGGACACACAGCAGGTAATGGGAGAGATGGCGAGGGGGTCGTTAGTGACGGGGCGAGTGCAAGGAGACCTGGTCACAACATAAAACTGGGAGGGGGGAAAAAAAGGTGTTAGTGGCTCATGCAAGAGGACGCAATTTGGGGGGGGGGGGGGGGGGGGGGGGGGGGGGGGGGGGGGGGTTGAACAGTGAAGTTACCAGAGTGCCGTGTATCTCCAAGCGGCTCAAGTTTAGGAAGTCTAGAAACTTTGGGAGTTGCCCATCCAACTACAAACAGAAGTAAAATGACGCATTTGTAAAAACTCCACCAAAACACAAAAGGCAGGTTATGGGAAAAACCGAGGTCAGATTAGGGATTCTTTGGAGTAGACTTCCATGTCGGTTTCACCGTAGTTATAAGGTAGCATATTGTTTTCTACAAGCACAATTGGAATTATAAATGCTACAAAAAATAAATTATACATTGTGTAAAACAAAAAAACAGTGAAGTCCAGTGACTTTCACGTGTTTCAGTGCTGCTGAAGTTTGGCTAGAACTTTCACCTGGTGGAGGTGGTGGAGTGGGGCTCTAGGTGGAGACCTAAACCATCAGAGGTTCAACCCTGTTGTTTCTCCACCTCAGACGCAGTTTCCTCCTCTTCTTTTTGACCTGGTCTGCTGGCCCTGAGGAGGAGATAAAGCCTTTTAGCAGCCTAGATTAGGTTGCCAACGATCTGTTTCCCAGGGTGTCTCAGTTCTGCTGACTGTTTGATGACCCTAATTAAATAGCAATTGTAGTTTTTATTAAAGCCATCATTTTAAGTGTTAATTCAGGTTAATATCTAAAGCAAGGCTATCAAGTTCTACTGGTAGAAGCCCGCAGCTCTGTATAACTTAGTGCGCGACATGTTTTAACATTAGTGATTAATTTCATCAGCTAATCAAGTGTTTGCTGAGGTGAGTCAGGTGTGTTAAGAGGGGAAAATGCTGAGGGATGCATTGCAGATCAGAAAAGAGCGTGGACCTAGGGGACTAGAGCGTGGACTTAGGGGACTAGAGCGTGGGCCTAGGGGACTAGAGCGTGGGCCTAGGGGACTAGAGCGTGCGCCTAGGGGACTAGAGCTTGGGCCTAGGGGACTAGAGCGTGGGCCTAGGGGACTAGAGCGTGGGCCTAGAGTGTGGGCCTAGGGGACTAGAGGGTGGGCCTAGGGGACTAGAGCGTGGGCCTAGGGGACTAGAGCGTGGGCCTAAGGGGACTAGAGGGTGGGCCTAAGGGGACTAGAGGGTGGGCCTAAGGGGACTAGAGGGTGGGCCTAAGGGGACTAGAGCGTGGGCCTAAGGGGACTAGAGCGTGGGCCTAGAGTGTGGGCCTAGGGGACTAGAGCGTGGGCCTAGGGGACTAGAGCGTGGGCCTAAGGGGACTAGAGCGTGGGCCTAGGGGACTAGAGCGTGGGCCTAGGGGACTAGAGCGTGGGCCTAGGGGACTAGAGCGTGGGCCTAAGGGGACTAGAGGGTGGGCCTAAGGCGACTAGAGGGTGGGCCTAAGGGGACTAGAGCGTGGGCCTAAGGGGACTAGAGCGTGGGCCTAAGGGGACTAGAGCGTGGGCCTAGGGGACTAGAGGGTGGGCCTAAGGGGACTAGAGCGTGGGCCTAGGGGGCTAGAGCGTGGGCCTAGGATACTGGTACTACCAAGATAAAGGAGATAAGTAATCACTTTAAAACAACTTAATACATTTTATTTGGATCATATGAAACATTCTGACCTGATTTGGTGCTCTCAACATCCTCCTCCTCTGGTTTGCTTCTGCAATCCAGAGCGCCGCCCTGCAGGGCGTCCTCTCCCTTTCCCATCTCCTTATTGTCCTCCTGAAATAATTTACTAAATTAACTGAAGTTTGAACAGCGGTCTAATTAAGAGGACAGTCAGGAACATTGAGGCACATTAAACACCTCATTGGCTGGGAGGGAAACCTGCCTCATGAACAACACTGTTTATTGGCTGGATGGGGCTGGGCATGTTGGCACCCTCCTCCTCCTCCTTCTTCTCCTCCACTCGCCTCTCTTCCTGCTCCGCCTCCTCACGCTCTTTTCTGTCCCTACAGGAAGAGTAAACCCTTCAAAATATATATTTCACCAGAACCAAAACAGTACTGTCTCTCTCACACACACGGTTTCCTGACCTCTCTTCCCGTATTATCCGCACTCGTTCCGCTCGCTCCTTCCTGTCTTGCTCCTCCCAGGCCCGCTGCTTGGCCGTGTCCCTCTGCACACGCTCAGAGATCGCCTCGTAGTCCTCGGCGATGTTGCTCAGGAGCCATTTCAGGCCTCTCCTGATGGACTTGTCCACCGTCCGGCCGTAGCCCAACACCGCCGAGCACGGCTCCTGGTGAGGTCAGCACAAGTTCAGCCTCGTCTCGTTGGCTTGTTTTCTCAAAGGTACAGCTGGATTGTACCCCCCCCCCCCAAGGAAAACCTTGTAGGCTACCAAGTTTCTCCCCACTGTGAAGATGCTCACTGAATAAATACTCACAAGCTGACAGCGACATTTTTGCTCATTGACCAGCTTCTCCAGTGATAGGCTCTCAATGATGTCGGCTTCAGGCAATGCTCCTTCCTGGTCCTGCTTATTGGCCAGTCTGGGGGGGGGGGGGGGGGGGGGGGGGGTATAGAGTGAGCTGTGTGTGTACGCCAAGTGAAAGCTCTCACAAACACATGACTCAAGGTCTGCACTTCAGAGCACTGAAGAGGGGTGTGTGTGTGTGTGCGTGTATGTGCCTAACACGGACAAAACACAAACAACACCGGACAACCAATACATCTTCATGGTGTCTGCCGTCTGCGATGTTGTGTCTCGTGATGTCTGTTACCAAAATATCACGTTGGAGAACCATCTATGACAGGAGATGTCATGTGGAAGATCTAAGGTCTGTGCTGCTCACAGTGACGTTGTAGGAACTATGGTGTTGAAGTGCAGGGGTGCTCTGAATGCTGCGAGGAGGTGCAGGAAACGAGACGCGTGTGAGACGTAACGAGAGACGTGCCACTCACACTAGGACGGGCTTGCCGGCGATTCGAGGGTGTCCGAGGACCTCGGCCATGGTGGCTCTGGTCTCATGGATCCGCTGGATGTCGCTGGAGTCCACCACGAACACCACGCCGTGCGACTCTGAGTAATAGTTCTCCCAGATGCCGCGGATGCGCTTCCCGCCGCCGAGGTCGAAGATGGTCACCTGGAACTTGCCTCGTTTCAGGTCCACCTTGGAGAAGCCCACCGTGGGGGCCCCATTGACTGGGTTCTCTGAGGGAGAGACATGCGTTACTGTGAGACTACGGTGCGCTTAGCGACCCGCAGTAGCTTTAACCTTGGAGCGAGCTGAACTTGTACCGACTCCGAGAGCGAGACTGGAGAGTTTCAGCCTTTACCCAGAGCTTTACTGCTCATCTCATTAGCGTCCGTCTACATCACACCCTGCTCAAGGCTCTATATCTAACAGGGCATTGCATTGAAGAATATTTAGCTGCTTCTGTCTACTGGGCCAACACAAGACAATGAGACCTGCAGGGGTGGTACGTGCTCGTTACTGTGAGATATGTTGAATGCTAAAATGTTGGGAAACAAAAGCAAACTACTGTACTTTAGAGCCACGCCTTAAAACACATTACAATATTTAGAAGACCTTTTATATATTTAGAAGAAAAGATAGACTTTGAAAAAGAAGAGAATAATAAGTAAATAAAAGCAAGAAATTGCAGTTACAAATGACAAACCAGTATATTAATCACGATATGCTGTATGAAAGGGTGGGTATAAAACACTATGGCATCTGCACCTTGGCATTAGGAGTTTAAGGTGATGGATGAATGGCATACCACACACACACTCACACACACTCAGTGTAGCCTCACCTCCCTGAATGCCCCGCACGGTTGCAGTCTTGCCAGCGTTGTCCAGGCCCACCATCAACAACGTCACCTTCCTGTGAGCACACACAAGCACAACGCTCAATGACTCAGGCTGCGTGTGGGCACAGCCCCGTGAAATGTTCTGGCCCAGGACTGCCACAGTGTGTTGGGATTAGCTGGGGATTTGCACTTTAGTCCTGAAGGATTAGTGGCCAGGTTGTTGGAGGGCAGTGTTAGTGTTTAGCATTCGGTGACATAAATTAGCAGTAGGCAGCAAGCTTTATCACCGACTTTGGAGTACTCTTTAAGATGGGGTTGTGTAGGGTGACCAAACGTCCGTATTTCCCGGGACATGTCCGTATTTCACGTCCTGTCCCGGGCGTCCCGGGATATTTTTTAAAACCGTGGAAATGTCCTGATTTTTAAATTACGTTAATCGGGCCATTAATTCTACAGGCACTAGGACCCTGAGTACGGCGCTGTATGACACGGAATCCCTGAGCCTCATCAGTTGAGCCTCATCATACTCAACTGGCGGAGAACCAACAACTTACGTTCGCCACACCCCCCCCCCCCCCAACTTACGTTCGCCCCCCCCCCCCCCCCCCCCGCTCGACAACTTACAGATATTTACTGTAAATAAATACAGTATTTTTCTGTCTTTTTCATAATAAGAGAATATACCTGTAAAATACAGGAAAATGACTTTTTTAAATAAAACTCCTTTAAATATACAGTCAAAGTCTGTAAATTTAAATTACAAGAATTTCTTGTTTTATAACAGGATTGTATATTTTTTTAAGGGTCTTGAGTTTTAATTTAGTAGTTATCAGTGTAAAAATGCAGTTTTCAGTGTAAAAACACAGAACAATGCCTTTTTGTTCTTTTGTTCATCGGGGGATGCTCGTGTATCAGCCAGAGAAGGTGTGTCGTATTGTGAGGGCATGTGGGGTCCTGCACAATGTTGCGCACAGGTATGCTGTGCCATTGTTAGAGGTGGTGGAGCACCCAGCGAACCCAGAGCCAGGACAAATTAATGCGCAGCGCAAATTTTAACCAATTATTTTATTGAGTCACTGATGCTAGTGAGCGCATCACTGATATTTTTAGGTGCATTATATTATTCTGCCAGTGTGCATTATTCTGACCCCACAACATTTAAAGCTTCACACACGCTATCCCACTCAGACCTTTTGCACTTTGCCGTAATGCCACAACGTGTCAAACAAACATTTTTTCCGCACCTCTACCTCATTCAGGAGCGTCTCTACTTTCACATTCAGTGAAGTTTCTCAACGCCGGAGCACTAAGCCCCTCTGGGGTGGAGCAGTAACCACAGGGGAGCAGCCGGGAGTGGACCGGGCACGACCAGCCCCCGACCCAGAACCAGCCGTCCTCACTCATACACTCAAACTCATATATACATTCGCCCCTATACACCCACACAACCCCTTATATACCCCCTATCATCACCCGCACACGTAGACCCTCACACATATACACCTACACGCACATGCACATTCACCCCAACATAAAATCCTCCACACATTCGACCACACCCATATACACTCCTGCGCACATATACACACCCCCAAATGTACCCTCAGCCCAATATATTCACACACACCCATATATTCCCCCCCAACCAGCCCAGCTCCGCGCTAGTGACCCACCCCCGCTCCAGCAGGGGGCAGGAAACAGGTGAAGGAAGGCCTTCCCACCCCTCCACCCCCAGTGCTGTGTTGTGTGTAGGTGTTGGTGTATATGCATGGCCCACCTCGTCAACCTCTGGATAACATGCCTGCGCCCCAGGATCCTAAATGTACAAGGACTGTGTGTGTGTGTGTGTGTGTGTGTGTGGGTGGGTGGGTGGGTGTATGGTGGGAATGCTTGGGTCCAGAGGAAATGGTCCTCTGGAAGAGGAGAGCCAGCTTGCTAGCTGGCTCATTAGGCACCGAGCTTCAATCAATCAATCAATCAATCAAATTTTATTTATATAGCGCTTTTTACAACAGTTGTTGTCACAAAGCAGCTTTACAAGTGCCGAGTCCTAGCCCCCAGTGAGCAAGCCAAAGGCGACAGTGGCAAGGAAAAACTCCCTAGCTTCACTGCCCCCCCGCCCGAGGCAGAGAGTTGTCGACCCGGGGAGACCAGGGGGACACCACACTCTGCCACCGCATCCAAGCCCAGACCCCCACCACCCCCACCGCAGAGAGCAGCCAAAACACATATTCTCTCTCACACACGCATACACCCACACACATTCATCCCATATATACATCTCCACACACATATACACCCACACACGTTTGTCCTATATACCCAACACACCCATGTAAGCACCCACAACCATACCAATTGCACAGTTATCCAACGACAACAGGCATCAACAGGGTGAAGATGTGCTGGTCTGAGTCCGGAACCCAGCGCCCCCCGGCCTGCCCCAGATCCCCCCAATAGCCACCGCCCCACCCCCACCACCCAGGCATCTCAGAGCCCAAAAGCCCAGACCCGACACCCCGACACAAGGTCGACCGACCCACCCCACCCAGCGGTGCGCCCGTAGCAGTGCAGGTCCCCCAGCACGGGCAGGACCCCAGCACGGGGTCGGGTGGCCCCAGGCACCAGGCCCTGGGTCTCGCCACCTAACCCCGCAGGGGAGACCAGCCACCCCCCTTAGGGCCAGCACCTGCTCCCTCCGCACCCCCGTCCCTGCACCCCAGAGTCCAGAGGCAGCGCCACCCAAGCACCCCCCACCACCGCCAGCCAGGGCAAACACACAAACATCCCAGGCCGGCAGCCCCGACCCCCCAGCCCAGAAAGTGGCCGGCATGAGCAGTCCCCCCGGAGTCGACCCCCAGCCACCAACCGGCCACCAGGGAGCTGGGGTCTGCCCCCGTCCAGCCATGCAACTGTCCATCTGGTCCCTGTGCATGTTTCTGGCATCTTTTTTTTTTTCCCACCACCACCCCCCTCTTCGGAGGACTATTGATACTTTATTGTTTATTGTTTATTCAATCATAAAAACATATATAAATTTAGCACATTTTAAATGGGGGGGAGGGGGGGTATAAAGGGAGAAGAAAAGGGGGGGTGTAAAGGGGGACAGAAACAAAAGGAAGAGGGGGTTATACAGATATATAATATGTATATGGTATAATATAGTGCAATATAGTATATTATAATATAACATAATATAATACAATAATATATAATATACCATATTGCTTATAAAAAGATAGAAATGTACTTTAATCATGAACTTGTGATTTGTTTGCTACAGTTGAATTTGCTTATGTTGTGATGTAATATTTGAGTTAGTTGTGTCTAGATTAAGTCTGTATCTGTATTTATGGTAGGCTCTAAGTGTGTATCTGGGGGGATATAATATATTAGAAGATTTTTCCAGTGATTGATGTTTATGTTATTTTTTGTTTTCCAATTCATGAGGATGACTTTTTTGGCAATGACTAGCGACATTAGGATTGTTCTATTGTTTTGTGGTGTTGTGCTAATGGTTGATATGTCCCCTAGTAGGCATAATGAAGGTGTTGGATGAATTTGGGTATTTAGTGCTTGAGATAGATGAGTAGTGACTTCATTCCAAAACAGGTTAACTGGAGTGCAGTGCCACATAGCATGGATATAATTATCAACAGTGTTCTGATTACAGTGTGTACAGTTTGGTGAGTTTGTGAATCCCATTTTATACATTTTGTATGTGGTATAGTGTACTCGGTGGATAACTTTATACTGGATTAGTTGTAAATTAGTATTTGTGATAATGCTATAGTTATTATTACATATCTGTATCCAAAAGTTGGTATTAAAAGTTGATGATAAATCTTCTTCCC
Source organism: Brachyhypopomus gauderio (assembly GCF_052324685.1). NCBI lineage: Eukaryota > Metazoa > Chordata > Actinopteri > Gymnotiformes > Hypopomidae > Brachyhypopomus > Brachyhypopomus gauderio. The sequence goes on from NW_027506996.1 coordinate 234,106, forward strand.
ATTGCTTATACGGTAGGCTCATGTTAAGATTTAATTGAGATATAATTTTATATATTTTGGATAATGTTTTATTTGCTGTATTAATGTTAAGAAGTTCTGAGATTGGTGTAGAGAGGGCTAGAGTAGTTGGATTGATTTTTGAACTGATGAGTGATCTTAACTGGTGATATTGTAAGAACTGAGTTCTTTCGATTCCGTAATTCTGGGTTATTTGTGGTAGTGACATCAGTGTGGTATTGTTATACAGATGTTTTAGGTGTGTGATTCCCTTATTAGCCCATGATAGATAATTTAATGTTTTTTTATTAATTGTAAAGTCCGGGTTATTCCAGATGGGTGAGTGGATGGTTGGTGTTAGTGCTGAGTTTGTTAGTTTGTGAAAATTCCACCAGGCTGTCAGAGTTGTGGCCACAGTTGTATTATAAAAACATGGGTGATGTTTAATTGTTTGGCTGATAAATGGTAAATTGTATATTTGTATATCTTTACATAGTGCTTGTTCTAAATCAGTCCATGATCTATCTGTACTATTAGGTTTTATCCATTTATCCATTTTGTTTCTGTTACCATTGTGTTAACCTCTTCCCCTACTCCCAGACCCCTCTCTTCTTGACTTCCATCTGTCTTCCTCCGTTATCCGCTCTGTCTCCCCCAGGCTCATTCCTATGTCTCAACCAGACCCCCCACGTTTGCTCTACTCCTCAATCCTGTTCCCTTGCCCCAACCAGTTTCCTCTCCTGGCTGCCCATTTGGGTCAGAGCACTCCGCGGGGTGGGACACTTCTCACCCTCAGTGTTCCCCTTCCTTGTATTGTTTACCTGTTCCATGCCTGTTCAGCCCCTCGTTTGTCATGTTTCATCTGTGTTGTGTTCCTGTCTTCAATTAGTTTACTCTAGTCTTTGCCAAGTCTGCAGCCATCTTTAAAATGAGTGGTTCATAACAAAATGGCAGTGGATTCTGTATATTAATACAAGCTTTTCATGTGTACAAAATTTTATGCTTGTTGAGGGTTTTTTCTTAACCCTCATGTTGTCTTGATATTCTGTATATACCCTGTAAAAAATGACCAGCAAGGAAAAACTCCAGGGAGAGATTAGGAAGAACCCATTCTCCATTGGGCGCCCAGCTAGTAGCAGTCCATTTTTATTGTTCCACATCTAGGCCGAGCAGTCCCTTCAATGTGGATGTTGGGCCTAAATTATGTGTGTGCAGTGTTGTCCTGAATGAGTGTTCATATTTTTGTGAATTCAGAACTTGAACCATTCAGTTTACAATTAACGTAAATGTGAGCACTTTATCTAATCTTGGATACACTATAGGAAAAGTCATCAAATTTAGTGTTAAAAAAAGATAATTAAGTGGTTAAATGTGCTCTCTTCAGTTAAATGTGGTGGTGGGTCATTTTTGACCTTTAAGACAACAGAGCTTTTGATTTTTCCACTTGTATCATGTTGTCTGGCAACCCCCACACAAGCCTTTGTTACTGCCTTGCTGGAAGTTTCCCTATGAATTAATCTGACTCTCCTCATAATCTGTGAGAATCCTAAATTGGCCATTACCAGAGTTTAAGCCCAGACTTAAAATAAGGAGTAATCTTGTGTCACCACCACGAATAAAGGATCACTGTGCAAGCTGTACTTTATTTATTTTACTATCCACAAATTACTCAAGGACTTGATTACCGTAACAAACACAGGACTCCTGAAATATTTTAACAATACCTGGTAACAGTGGTCAATAAATAAACACATAAAGGACTTGATAAAGCAGTTCTTAGGATGCTCTACCCATGCATTTGAAAGGCCTTGGCAGGGCTTTGGAAATTGCTGAGCACATCTGGAACAAAAGGTTGCGACGTCTTTTTCTTGAAGATGTAGAAGCCGTTGGTTCAAGGTGTGAAGCTGTAAAATATAATATTTATTAGAACTACAGTAAACTTCATGCTAATTAAATGTTAGAATACTGGTATAACTATGTGCCCCTCTCAGAGCATTCTGACTTACATTCTTGAAGATGTGCAGAGGAGGAGCAAGACTTCTGGCCATCAGGTACCAGACCAGCAGCGCTCCTTGCATTTGATTTCTTGAAGAGGAAACATTAAACAAAACAAACTGACAAAAATGAGAACAAGCTATAAAATAACCAAATGTTTCACTGATTTATGGAACAGTGCATGACATCAAATGATTAGTGTAAAACATTATCCTTACCTTCCAGTGAACACAGATTGTAGGTGTCATCCGAGTGAAAAAACGGAATCCACCATGCCTTTTCACAACCACAGGCTTAAGAGAGTCCTCTACAAATATCTTTGACTTTGCAAGTGAGCAGCTGAAATTTGACTCTCACATATATTGCCATTCTCACCGATGGAGAATTCCATGATATGGTTTGTCTTTGGCACCAAGGAGAGACTTGCTACTCCAGCCACTTTTGACCCATTGTTGCATGGATTAGCTGAGATAAATTTGTCTTGCTCTTCTGGATGAACATGTATAATATCCTGTGACGCGGGAACAGAGGCGGCCGAAGGCGAGGGTTGTACAGAATGGTCTTTATTATCCATGCTGTTCAGTATGCAAACAGAAAAGCTTCAATAGCCGAAACAAGGTACAAGCTACAAGAGAAGCCAGAGAGGTCCAGCGTAGAGCTCTGATGGGGCAATGTGCAGCACTGGACCGAACGACCTGCGGGGTATAAAAGGTGCACAACATAATTATTGACAGGTGTTAGTAATGTGGTGACTGGGACCGAGGGAGTGGTCTGGTGCTCGGGGGCGTGTGTGGTGAGGCAGTGCGAGCTGTGGCCTGCGCCCTCTGGTGGCGACCCGGCCTCCCCACCGTGACATATCCTCTTCAGTAGAAAGTGATTTTTGTTCATAGGTTTGCTCAGTAATATTTTTACACAGTAGCTCTGAACCTTTCATTCCTTTGATAAATTTAAGAACCCATGAATAGTACATAAATAGCAGTGAATGTCAGAGGACAAACCAGAGTCTTCAGTTGCTTCAAGCAACTCGCTTACAGCTCTGAAGGCCTTAGTCTGGAACTGTGGCCCCTGTGGCTTTTGGTTCTTGTCTCCAAAGTGTGTCTTAGTGGTGAAATTCTGTTTGGAGGTAGTTGAAGCCATATCTTACTAACAAGTCTTACTGGACTGGACTGTTCTGGACCCAAGTGGTCCAGACAGTGGTCCAAGGTGTTGTTTTCAGATGAATATTTGCATTGCATCTGAAAATCAATGTCCCAGAGTCTGGAGGAAGAGTGGAAAGGCACATAATCTTGAGATCTAGTGAGATGCTGGTGTTGGTCAACTGTGTTATATCAAGACCAATGTTAGTGCAGCCATCTACCAGGAAATTTTAGAGCACTTCATGTTTCCCTCTGCTGACATGCTTTTTGGAGATGGAGATTTCATTTTCCAGCAGGACTTGGCACCTGTCCACCCTGCCAATACCAATACCAAGTACCAATACCAGCTTTAATAACCACAGTATCACTGTGCTTGATTGGCCAGCAAACTCGCCTGACCTAAACCCCATAGAGAGTCTATGGTGTATTGTCAAGAGGAAGATGAGAGACACCAGACCCAAAAATGTAGAAGAGCTGAAGGCTGCTGTCAAAGCAACCTGGGCTTCCATAACACCTAAGCAGTGCCACAGGCTCATCGCCTCCATGCCATGCCGCCTTGCTGCAGTAATTTGTGCAAAAGGAGCTCAGACCAAGTATTGAGTATGTTTACTGTACATGCCAACATTTCTGAATTAAAAATAAGTTTCAGTTGGTTTATATAATATTCTAATTTATAGATCCTGGAGTGGAGAGTCTCCTGGAAGTTCTCTCCTTTGTCTTGACACATTAGATTTATTGACCTTTATTTGATCCACCATCTAATCTTTTAAACTTTTTAACTGTTTAAGTAAGAAAACAAAAGAATAACGTGAATGCAAATGAAATAAATCAAAAGATGTACAGTTGGAGAACAAACAGCAAGGGTCACATTAGCTGAGTGGACATTACTTGAACTTGTTACCCCATTTGAAGAACAGATACCATATTGTATTTTACACTACTGTTGGTTATTGGCGAGGTTTATATGCTGCATATGAGACTTAAAAGGCTAGTACTTCTCATTCCATGATGCTGGATGGCACTGTCAAGCTATAGCAAAAATATCATTTTATTTCATAATTCAATAACTTGACTAAATATTGTCCAATGAGGACAAACAAAGAGTCCTCCAAGCACTTCTGGGAAGTTTGTTTACTTGGTGGTGATTTAAAACCTGTGGCACTTTTGAAATGAAGAGTTTTTAGGATGTAGATTATTCTGCCTTAGGGTTGTAAGAAGTCCGAGGGCACCAATGAAATTTATGACCCCCTCTTGTTCCTGGTAGGGATGCTGAACCCTGCCTTTGAAGGTGCTGATAAGCTTATGGTGTTTAGGTTCATCCTAATTTATGGCTGGGTGATTGAGTAACCATGGAGCCAAAGTTGCTTTGACCTTGAAAACTGATGGTAAGATGGTAAAACTCCTTGCGGATGGTATTCATATGGGCCCATTTGCCTATTTTGATTGCAACCAGATTGGAGCCCAACAACTTGATGTCCCATTGGTCTGATCCTACGTCTGCTTTACTTACAACCCCAACAATGTATGATGGTCCTCTTCCTGCACACCCTACTCCACAGCCCAATCTTGTTGCAAGTATTGCACATCAACTTTGTAGCTTGACAATTTCATCATTTTTGCACCGTGCTTTCTGAAACCTTCCAGTGTCTTATTTTCTCCTTTTGACTTACCATGACACTTGCTGCACGTATGAGTGGCCTCAATCTTCACGCATGTTGCCTCCCCTTTCTTGTTGACCTGTGAAGCAACCTCTTCCCACGGCCTGACCGTCTCAGTGGTCAGTGCTCACATCAGCTCATTTTCAAGTTGCAACTTCTGTGAGGCATCTTTGCCTCACAGTCTATGGGAAAATCCAAAGTTCAATACCATTTCAAATAGTCTAAGCTGTTCTAAAGCATCCTAATTACCCTGATTCATTGGGAACAGCTATTTTAATCAACAGGTGAAAAAACAGCTCTCTACAGTTGGTCTGTGGACAGTCATGGTTAAGACAAAGGAACTAAGGACCTGTGGCTGTGCGTTGTGGTTCACAAGTCAGGAAAAGGGCTATTAGACCATATTTAAATGTTTTCAAGTTCCAGTGGCTACAGTGCAAAGCATTATTAAATACAAGATGTTCAGTACTGTGGAAAATCTCTGAGAATGTGGTCGGAAGCTAAAAGTGACACCTGTGCTAGCCTGGAAGATAGAGAGGTGAAAAAGAATCCAGTGATCATCACCAAGGCCAAACTGCTCACCTGCACAACCTCTCTCTTTGTGTCACTGTGACTTCATGTGCATCACCAGCACATTAAGGTAAACAAACACTTTTATAGGATAAACACTTTTACTTGGCTTTTCAGAGGTCACAACAACTGTGTGATATAAAAGTGTCCAGGAGTGATGCTGAGATGGCTTTAATATTATAAATTATGTTGATGGTTTGCTAGCTAGTTAAAGAAAAGAGCTAAATATGCATCAGAAGCTATAGAATATTACCTTTGGAATGTTATGGAATATTCCCTTGTAATTTAAGCTGTATAGTTAACGTTTCCTGGCTTATTCAGTAACTGTCTCTTTCCTTCAGAGTGGTGTCCTTTGACAAACCAGACCAATATTCTCAGACAACTTTGCAAAGCTAATAGAACTAGTTTCAAAACAAATACATTTTGGTTTTGCATAGCCTCCTAGAGAACATTAACTTCTCTGGGGTTAAACTGTTGATACTGAGAATAGCAACTTAACAGATGCACTGACTGATTATGCACTATTATAGACAAGTTTAATCTAATAAATATTTATGTTCATACATGCATTTGTGACTTTGCATTTGAAAGGTTCCTAATCCTGTCTATGTGCAGATGGTTTTGAGCTACACGTAGCATCCTTAACAGAAAGCAGACACCGTAGACCTCTTAGTTTTGTTTGACACATTTATTGAGAAATTTTCATTAAAAGATCTAGATTTATCTATTAAGAGCTAGTGATGGGTAAATGAGGCGTCATGAAGCATTTCGACCCATAGGGAAACTGTATTGATACTGTGTCGATACTGTGTCACTGAATACTGCCACCTACTGGACCTTAAAAATCACTACAGGCAACCTAGTTGACTGATTTGATGACCTAGTCTATACAAAATGTTTTAAGTCATTGTATTTTATTGTGTATTATAGTATTTCATATATTGTTACATAAAAAAATCTTTGATATTCTTAGATACAGTCAATAAATAATGTGAACATGAAAAAGTGAATGTGTTTGAAATAAGGATGCTTGTGGACTTTTTTTCACAAATTTTTATTCAAAAAAATAAGTTTTTCCAACGTTTTGAATTTTAGTCTGTTACGCTTTTTTGAAACAACTTCTCCAGCTGTAGAAAATACTTGCTCACACGGAACAGATGAGGCTGGAGTGCAAAGATATTGTAAGGACAGCCGGAAGAGATTTGGATAAATAGTCTTTTGGTTTTGCTAGTATATCAAAGGATTCTGGAGACCTGGCAATATTGCCCTCTGCCAGGTATTTCTGCACCTCCTGGATGGCATCAGCAGTGGCACTTTTGGTTTGTCTGCTTATTTCAGCCAAAGGTTATCTAAAAACAACAATTTGGCATTTAAGTACATGATGTCCAAACAACAAACAAATAATGCTGAATAACATGCCTGATGACCACAGCTGTTGTGAAGACGGTCCAGGCTGGGGCTCGTTTGTGCGTGTACTTTTTGGCCACCATTTTTTTGATGGTCTGAAAATCATTCAAATCAAAAATACATTTAAATGAAAGATGACATAAATTGGATTTATCAACTACTACTTTAGATCATTTCCACACAAACCTTTCTGGTTGGCAAAACATATGAGGGCTCAAGGACTTGAACCAGTTCACATTTCACTGCTGCAGACTACATAGCAGGAAGCTCGCGGCTAAAAGTTGGTGCTGTTCCCTGTACTGTTCCCAGTACTGTTACTGTCCCCGGTACTGTTACTGTTCCCAGTACTGTTACTGTCCCCGGTACTGTTACTGTTCCCAGCCGGTTTCAGTGGAACAGTTGCTGTCCGCGTTTGAAAGATCAAGCTCTCGGCTGGGAGTACACGTACGTCCGCTAGCATCTAGCTGTGACCCGCTAGCATCTAGCCCCGGTTCGCTAGCATCTGGCTCCGGTTCGCTAGCATCTAGCCCCGGTTCGCTAGCATTTGGCTCCGGTTCGCTAGCATCTAGCCCCGGTTCGCTAGCTTCTGGCCCCGGTTCACTAGCTTCTAGCCCCGGTTCGCTAGCATCTAGCCCCGGTTCGCTAGCTTCTAGCCCCGGTTCGCTAGCATCTAGCCGTGATCCGATAGCATCTAGCTAGAAAAGAGCAAGCTCTCGGCTCGGAGTACACCACGAACATCTACTAGTCGAGAGTTTGCTCTTTCAAATGCGGACAGCAACTGTTCCACTGAAACTAGTTGTGATCCGCTAGCATCCAGCTCTGACCATCACTTTGCTGTCGACTATATTGGACACTGAATAAACAATAACACGTAATAACTTGGTGTGTGTCATGAACTTTATTGATACTGATGTAAACCAAACAATCAATAGCTGACGTCCCTTGGCTTGCTCCTAGCTAGATATTGTTAACTAAAGCTGTCAGTATCATTTGTAATATTATAATATATATAATAATAATATGGACTGTTTTACCACTCCGTATGATGACTAATGGAACCAGCTATACGTTAAATAATAGTTACCTCGCTAGTGCTAGCTGGTGTTAGCTTACCCTGGTATAAGTGAATAAATTATTCTACAAACAATTTGTAGCCTTTATTTAACTTGGAACCGTTCGTTGTTGAATGTTCTCCAACGATACTGGAAACGTATTTAAAATTCAGTCTCGGCAGCGACGACAGTGATGAAGTAAATACACGCTCCATGCCGAGGTGAATTGACAACTATCTTCTGCGAGTACCGGAACTTGTTTTACCCGGCGGTGACGTATTTCCACTTTGTTGTGAAAACGGCCCATGTGTTATGTATGATGCATGTGTTGCTTTTCTGGCTCAATGCCTTATAGGCATGCAGCAAGCCGCTGAATTTGCCCCTCTGAATCATTTCACCTGTGCGCTTTACTCAATATGCCGTGTTTCCAGTTAGATTTGAGGCATAAAATGATGCTGGGCCAGGCCAAAGTCAGGCTCCTCATACATATATGAACTAGTTATGTATGATCCAATTGAGTTTTGCCTGGCCCAAGACCTTACAGGCATACAGCAGGCCTCTGAACTTGAATGTGTGATCCATTTCACCTGTGCGCTTAACTACTCAATATGCTGTGTTTCCAGTTAGATTTGAGGCATAAAATGATGCTGGGCCAGGCCAAAGTCAGGTTTCTCATACATATTTACCTACTCATACATACTTACCTACTCAATATGCCGTGTTTCGAATTAGATTTGAGGTATTAAATGATGTTGGATCAGGCTAAAATCACGTTCCTCTCTTAGGGAGTGACCTGTTCTTCATGATGCATTTGTTATTTCTCTGGCCCACCATCAATAAGGCTTTCAATAAGCCTCTGAAACTGCCCCTTTAAATGCATTTCACCTATATGCCCACTGCTCAATATATCATGTTGTGTGCGGGTATTACTTCTTCCGATTAATTTGTGTTCTAGAACAGCATTTCTGTGTTTTTAGTTTTCAAATCTAAGAATATGTTTCCTTACGTTAGAAATGCTGACGAATTCAATCATGTACAAATCACGTACAATTGGAACAACTTGAAATAGAAACCATTTACAAAAGGAATGCTTTCATTACATTTTTATTTTTTTTCTACATTCACAAAATCAGTATGGGAATAATGAATAGTTTTTTTGATTTTCCGATTATAATTGTCAATTGAATATCAAATGAACAAATGATACACGGATTGAAACCACTCGATGTGTCGTGATAAAAAGGGAGCACAAACGAACAAAACAAATACAAGCCAGGGAAGGGAGCTGGCTGAAAACAAAAGCACATGGAGGAAATCCACTCAACGTGTCGTGATCAAAAAGGGAGCACAAATGAACAAAACAAATACAAGCCAGGGAAGGGAGCTGGCTGAACACAAAATAACAAAAACTAAAAAATATATAGAGAAGAAACAGCTTGGGGAAAACTTGAGAAAGGCCAGAAAGGGCGCAGGAGAAGAGACCTCGAAAAATAGTAGAGCGAGCGAGAGAGAAACGACTGCTCAATAACCGGGTATAAGGCTGGCTGCAAGAGCGAGAGGCAACAAACAACTCAGCAGTGAGGCACTGCAACCGTGCCCATTAAATAGGGGAAGGCACAGCTGCAGGTCCTCACCACTGATTGCGTCTCCCATGAGTATTAGCTTGTGGGTTCCCTCCAGTGGCGACAGGAGGGATGGTCCTGGACCCAGCCCTGACATTACCACGAGTATTAGCTCGTGGGTTCCCTCCAATGGCAACAGGAGGGATGGTCCTGGACCCAGCCCTGACAGAGCCCCCCCTCCTAGGCCTGAGACCCCGTGGGCCCAGAGCGATGGCCCTGTCGCGGTAGAAGCCAGAAATCAGGGCTGGACTCAGGATACGGGACCGGGGAACCCAGGAGCGCTCCTCGGGGCCGTACTCCTTCCAATCGACGAGGAACTGCTCGCGACCCCGGACACGGCGCACGTCCAACAAACGGCGGACGGTGTAGGTGGGGAACCCGCTAACGACACGCGGGGCGGCAGCCTGCGGGCCGCCGCACAGAAATGGCCGAAGGAGAGACACGTGTAACACGAGATGGAGGATGGAGCAATCCTCTAGGTTTACTGTGCGGTGCCTTGCCCCGATTACAAGTCTCACAGGTGGCCACGAAGGACCCGACCGCCTGATCCATCTGAGGCCACCAGAACCTCTGTCTGATAAACTCCAAAGTCCTACATGCCCCAGGGTGGGCCGTGAAACGTGCCGTATGACCCCAGGTAAGGACCTTGCGCTGCACCGCGGTAGGCACGTAAAGACACCCAGGTGGTTCCCCACCAGGACCAGGCTCCTTAGGGAGCTCCTTAAGGACCAGTTTTTCAATGTCCCACTCAATGGGAGCGACCACCACCTCAGGGGAGAGCACGGTCCCGGGGGGGTCGGTCTCGGGATCCGGCTCCCACTGCCTGGACAGGGCGTCGGGCTTCGTGTTTTGTGACCCCGGGCGGTAGGACAGCGTAAACTCAAAGCGGCTAAAAAACAAGGCCCACCTAGCCTGTCTGGGGTTGAGCCGTTTGGCCTGCTGGAGGTAGGACAGGTTTTTATGATCTGACCATACTAGGAAGGGATGGCAGGCCCCCTCGAGCCAGTGGCGCAATTCCTCAAGTGCCAGCTTGACGGCTAATAACTCCTTGTCCCCCACGTTGTACCTCCGCTCATGACCTAAAAGAAGTATTTAGTAAACGTAAAGCCGGCTTCTTACCCATTCACACAGCTCACGACATCTCCATCGATCTCCAGCATAACACTTCTCCTCCTAGGGGGTGGTTGTTTTCATTAGCTTTGCCCGAACGCAAAGCTATGGAGTAATACATCCAGGAATCCCTTGCTGTTGGGATTATTCGGCCGTCCACGTCTCCAGCCGGGGCTGGATTTTTCTTTGTGGGGAAAAAGGACGGGGGGGCTCAGGCCCTGCATTGACTACAGGGGTTTGAACAAAATCACAGTTAAGGACCGTCATCTCCTTCCTCTCATGTCATCCACTTTTGAAGCATTACAGCAGGCGTCGGTTTTCACCAAGTTAGACCTGCGGAGTGCTTACAACCTGTTACGGGTGAGAGAAGGAGATGAGTGGAAAACCGCTTTCATCACGCCCTCACTCCTTCTAGAGAATCACCTGTATGTCAAGCTAGAGAAATCAGTTTTCCATGCTGAAGGGGTTTCATTTCTAGGGTTCATGGTTTCGAAAAACTAGCTGGCCATGAATACAGCTAAAACTCGCGCTGTAGCCCATTGGCCCACTCCCACGCCTTGTTCAACGCTTCCTTGGTTTCGCCAACTTTTACAGACGCTTTATCAAGGGCTACAGTTCCTTAGCTGCCCCTCTTTTCGCTCTCACCAGTAAGAAAACGGAGAGGTTCGTATGGACCCCTGAGGCTCAAAAGGCGTTTGAGGACCTTAAGAAATGCTTCATAGGGGCTCCGGTTTTGCGAGTGCCCGACCCTGAGTTACCCTTCATCGTAGAAACCGACGCGTCCGACATGGGAGTAGGGGCCATCCTGTCCCAACGGGTGGGCGAGCCACCGCGATTGCACCCGTGCGCTTACTTCTCGCATCGTTTTACCCCCGCAGAAGTAAGCGCACGGGTGCAATCGCGGCGGCTCGCCCACCCGTTGGGACAGGATGGCCCCTACTCCCATGTTTTCTTACTGGTGAGAGCAAAGAGAGGGGCAGCTAAGGAACTGTAGCCCTTGATAAAGCGTCTGTAAAAGTTGGCGAAACCAAGGAAGCGTTGAACAAGGCGTACCGACGTGGGAGTGGGCCAATGGGCTACAGCGCGAGTTTTAGCTGGATCCATGGCCAGCTGGTTTTTCGAAACCACGAACCCTAGAAATGACACCTCTTCAGCATGGAAAACTGATTTCTCTAGCTTGACGTACAGGTGATTCTCTAGAAGGGGTGAGGGTGTGATGAAAGCGGTTTTCCACTCATCTCCTTCTCTCACCCGTAACAGGTTGTAAGCACTCCTCAGGTCTAAACTTGGTGCAAACCGATGCCTGCTGTAATGCTTCAAAAGTGGATGACATGATAGGAAGGAGATGACGGTCCTTAACTGTGATTTTGTTCAAACCCCTGTAGTCAATGCAGGTCCTGAGCCCCCCGTCCTTTTTCCCCACAAAGAAAAATCCAGCCACGGCTGGAGACGTGGACGGCCGAATAATCCCAACAGCAAGGGATTCCTGGATGTATTACTCCATAGCTTTGCGTTCGGGCAAAGCTGGTGAAAACAACCACCCCCTAGGAGGAGAAGTACCGGGGAGGAGATCGATGGAGATGTCGTGAGCTCTGGGAATGGGTAAGAAGCCGGCTTTACGTTTACTAAATACTTCTTTTAGGTCATATGCGACAGGGACCTTATCAAGTCCCTTGATCTCTCCCTGGCCTTCCCCTTGGGGTGTCCGGAGAGGAGTCAAGCACGACTTCTCACACACCCCACCCCAACGACTGATGGTAAGATTAAGCCAATCTATGTCTGGGTTATGGCATTGGAGCCAAGGGGAGCCCAAAATAAGTCGGAGACTGGGTGCTGCTATAACGTAGGGGGTGATGGTTTCATGGTGAGTACCTATTTCAACAAACAGAGGAACATTTTGGTGGGTGATTTGTCCAGAGGTAAGCACACAACCATCGACTGCAGATACCGAGAGCGGTTTGTCCAAGGGGACCAGGGGAATAGCGAGAGACGACACAAGAGAGGCGTCGATGAAATTACCCGCGGCACCCGAGTCGACTAACGCCAGCAGCCTATGTTCACTGGACCCCCTCCATGAGATGACCACCTGGGGAGTTAGACCTGAAGCAGGGGAATAGCTGTCATGACCCATCGGGTGTACCCTATTCACCAATGGGTCTGCTCTTTTCCCTGCAGTTCGGGGCAGTTAGCGATTTTGTGTTCGGGGTCCCCACAATAAAGGCACCTACCCCCGCGTAAGCGATCTTGCCTCTCCACTCTTGAGAGACGCGTGTGTCCCAACTCCATGGGCTGTTCGCTTTTCTCCTCGGTCTCGGTCGCTGTTTTGCGCAAAGGGGGGGGGGGGGTCGGTGGATGGGACATGTTTACCCTGTGATCGCCGGTGTTGTCTACAGTTGCGTAGGCGATTGTCGATTCTGATGGTGAGTTCGATCATGCTGTCGAGGTCAGCAGGAGGGTCCCTGAGGGACAACTCGTCTTTGATTACCTCGCTCAACCCCTCTGTATATATGGCCCCTAAAGCCTCTGATCCCCAATCGCTTTCTGCCGCCAGGGTATGGAATTGTAGGGAGTACTCAGCAACCGTTAAATTGCCCTGGCGCATACGCAATAATTTTGAACCTGTTAGGCCGCCGGATGCGGGGTGGTAAAACGCCTGCCACATAACCTGTGAGAAGCAGTCAAATGTCGCGCAGGCTGTTTCTCCCACACGGGGGTGGCCCACTGTAATGCCTTTCCTGAGAGCAGAGCCATTACGTATGCGACTTTGGACCGTTCAAAAGGAAAACGTGAAGGTTGTTGCTCGAATATAAGGGAGTATTGGAGCAAAAACCCCCTGCAATCATCGGGATCACCGTTGTACCGCGCAGGAGCGAGCAGTACAGGCTTGCAACGAGCAATGTTGGCTGACTCGGGTGATGCGGCGAGAGCGAGAGCGCTAGGGGAAGCGTTAGATTGACTAGCTCCCTGGACAGCGGTAGAGATGTTTTGCAGCTGAGCTAGGATCTGTTGTAACGCCTGTTCGTGCCTACCGATAGCCTGTCCTTGCATAGCGAGAGCTGATCTCAACTCGCCAATATCTAGAGGGTTTGCCGGGTCCATAGTTGAGGCTGAGTTGTTCTGTAACGCGAACCCCCAGGGAACAGGGGACTCGCTGGGTTTTTGTAGGAGATGAACCCAGGGGCAAAACCCAAAAGAAAACACGACAAACTGAGACCTCTGCCACTAAGCGGGAAACGCGGAAAAAGAAAACTGAGTAAAAACTCAGAAAACGAAAACAAAAAACACACGGAGGAAACCACTCGATGTGTCGTGATAAAAAGGGAGCACAAGCGAACAAAATAAATGTAAGCCAGGGAAGGGAGCTGGCTGAAAACAAAAGAACAAAAACTAAAAAATATATAGAGAAGAAACAGCTTGGGGAAAACTTGAGAAAGGCCAGAAAGGGCGCAGGAGAAGAGACCTTGAAAAATAGTAGAGAGAGAGAGAGAAACGACTGCAAAACAAAAATCCAGAAAAATACATTGTATGATTTTTAAATAATTAATTTCCATTTTATTGTGTGAAATAAGTATTTGATAACCTATCAACCAGTAAGAATTTTGGCTCTCACAGACATGTTACTTCTTCTTTAAGAAGCCCTCCTGTTCTCCACTCATTACCTGTATTAACTGCACCTGTTTGAACTTGTTACCTGTATAAGACACCTGTCCACACACTCAATCAGTCAGACTCCAACATCTCCACAATGCCCAAGACCAGAGAGCTGTGTAAGGACAGGGATAAAATTGTAGACCTGCACAAGGCTGGGATGGGCTACAGGACAACAGGCAAGCAGCTTGGTGAGAAGGCAACAACTGTTGGTGCAATTATTAGAAAATGGAAGAAATGCAAAATAACGGAAAATCTCCCTCGGTCTGGGGCGCCATGCAAGATCTCACCTCGTGGAGCATCAATGATCTTGAGGAAGGTGAGGAATGAGCCCAGAACTACACAGCAGGACCTGGTCAATGACCTGAATAGAGCTGGGACCACAGTCTCAAAGAAAACAATCAGTAACACTCTACGCCGTCAAGGATTAAAATCCTGCAGTGCACGCAATGTGCCCTTCCTCAAGCCAACGCATGTCAAAGCCCGTCTGAAGTTTGCACATGACCATCTGAATGATCCAGAGGAGGATTGGGAGAAGGTCATGTGGTCTGATGAGACAAATAGAACCTATTGGTTTAAACTCCACTCGTCAAGTTTGGAGGAAAAAGAATGATGAGTACAACCCCAAGAACACCATCCCAACTGTGAAGCATGGCGGTGGAAACGTCATTCTTTGGGGATGCTTTTCTGCAAAGGGGACAGGATGACTGCACCGTATTGTGGGAAGGATGGATGGGGCCAGGTATCGTGAGAAAATCTTTGGAGGGAGCTTAAAGTCCGTGTGGCCCAGCGACAGCCACGAAACCTGAAGGCTCTGGAGGAGATCTGTATGGAAGAGTGGGCCAAAATCCCTGCTGCAGTGTGTGCAAACCTTGTCAAGAACTACAGGAAACGTCTCATCTCTGTAATTGCAAACAAAGGTTTCTGTACCAAATATTAAGTTTCTTTTTCTGGTGTATCAAATACTTATTTCACACAATAAAATGGAAATTAATTATTTAAAAATCATACAATGTATTTTTCTGAATTTTTGTTTTAGATTCCATCACTCACAGTTGAAGAGTACCTATGATCAAAATTACAGTCTTCTACATGCTTTGCAAGTGGGAAAACCTGAAAAATCAGCAGTGTATCAAATACACTTGTTCTCCCCACTGTAGACTGTGGTGCGCTGGAGGAAGAGGACGAGGGCAGCGGGCGCAGGTGGGATGCGGCAGCCGAAGAACTGCAGGGGCTGGGCTGGCTCTGGCTCGGCCGCACTGTCTTTCCCTGGCCGATGAGGAAGGTCAGCTTAGGCCTGTTTGGTGCTTCCGGGATGGCCGTGGGCCGCACGGGTTGAGATGCGGAGAAAGAGAGAGACAATCCAGGGCCCGTCTTCGAGACGCTGCTGCTGTTGCTGCTGCCAGGCTTTGAGCCACCGTGGTCCTCCTTCACGGGAGAGTTATTCTGCAAAGTGAACAGCGGTCAGTTATGGGAAATCTGAATATCATGAACAGAAAGTAAGAGTTTAACAGTGTAAACAAACAAAACACAGCCCTCTCAATTATACTAGTGAACAATAACAACCAGTTCCCAGTCAGATTTCCTGGCATGGTGCAGTGGTGTGGTGATACCTTCGCCATGTGAGGAGGAAGCTGTGGACCGATGAAGGAGGTGGAGGTGTACTGAGGCCCGTTCACCTTGGCCGTGCTGACCGGGCGAGGGGAGCAATGACCGGGACCATGGGTCACAGAGTTACAGTCAATAAAAGTGTATAAAATGCCTTTCTAAATATTCCACTATTCAAAAATCTGGAGCTGGTTTAAACATTAGGTTGAACTTACCGGATGTAGAACAGTAAGTATGCTTGTTGGTTCAGCACTGATCGTATGTCATTTACAGATACTGATCCATCGTTCATCTCATACCACTGCTCATTACCAGACTGAAATAAAAACATTATTCCATCCATTAGCTAGAGTAGAAACTCTAGTGCAAAAACGTAGAGAATGCTGAAACCGCGCAGCACATCAAACCTTCACATAGCAGTAGTAGTGTCCGGCGTGGCAGCTAATCCCGGAGTGGACCAGCACAGCGTACAGGCCGTAGAGCTGTGGCTCTCCGTGGGACTGTGACATGAACGGACGCATGTCCAGATACTCTGGGTACCTCATGTCCTGCACAGGGGGACAGAGAACAGTTGTGCAACGGCATAGATCACGTGAAACGACTAAGGAAAGTGTACAACAGTGCGGCAGAATTAAGTACGGTGGCCAAACCTTTGCAATTTTGTCTCCGTTGAAGTGAGCGAAGCGCTTTAGAGCAATGGTGAGGACATTGGAGCTACGGTGGACGGTAAAATCTCTGAGGCTTGAACCATTTTCTTACATCTACAAACACAACCAAATTCACAATGAGGACAGAAAAGATAATAGGCAACACAGACCACAGTAAATTCATCACTAGTGGTCCCATGACAACAAATAGAGCTTGGTTTATCTCCAGAGATAAACCGGTGTGCCTCATACTTATACAAGATAGTCTTGCCGTGTGTTAAGGGACAGAAGTAAAGAGAACCTTGAAGAAGTTGATGAGGTGGTTTCAGAGAAGCGAAAACACACCTCATATAGTACAGAAATGTACAGACGACATTTATAAACACAACTATTCGTACGCCTTGCTGGGGGGGGGTGGCGAATGCATTTGGGTGTCTGCTACCTGTTTGTTGTTGCCATAAAGGCAATCCCCGGCATTGTTTTGAGATTGTGGTGCGCGATTTCAAAATAAGAGCGGATAGCGCGAAGACAGGGACGAAAAGTGCGGCACGAAACAGACGCTTAATGAGGCGCAAATGTGCTCTGGGGACGGACACACAGCAGGTAATGGGAGAGATGGCGAGGGGGTCGTTAGTGACGGGGCGAGTGCAAGGAGACCTGGTCACAACATAAAACTGGGAGGGGGGAAAAAAAGGTGTTAGTGGCTCATGCAAGAGGACGCAATTTGGGGGGGGGGGGGGGGGGGGGGGTTGAACAGTGAAGTTACCAGAGTGCCGTGTATCTCCAAGCGGCTCAAGTTTAGGAAGTCTAGAAACTTTGGGAGTTGCCCATCCAACTACAAACAGAAGTAAAATGACGCATTTGTAAAAACTCCACCAAAACACAAAAGGCAGGTTATGGAAAAACCGAGGTCAGATTAGGGATTCTTTGGAGTAGACTTCCATGTCGGTTTCACCGTAGTTATAAGGTAGCATATTGTTTTCTACAAGCACAATTGGAATTATAAATGCTACAAAAAATAAATTATACATTGTGTAAAACAAAAAAACAGTGAAGTCCAGTGACTTTCACGTGTTTCAGTGCTGCTGAAGTTTGGCTAGAACTTTCACCTGGTGGAGGTGGTGGAGTGGGGCTCTAGGTGGAGACCTAAACCATCAGAGGTTCAACCCTGTTGTTTCTCCACCTCAGACGCAGTTTCCTCCTCTTCTTTTTGACCTGGTCTGCTGGCCCTGAGGAGGAGATAAAGCCTTTTAGCAGCCTAGATTAGGTTGCCAACGATCTGTTTCCCAGGGTGTCTCAGTTCTGCTGACTGTTTGATGACCCTAATTAAATAGCAATTGTAGTTTTTATTAAAGCCATCATTTTAAGTGTTAATTCAGGTTAATATCTAAAGCAAGGCTATCAAGTTCTACTGGTAGAAGCCCGCAGCTCTGTATAACTTAGTGCGCGACATGTTTTAACATTAGTGATTAATTTCATCAGCTAATCAAGTGTTTGCTGAGGTGAGTCAGGTGTGTTAAGAGGGGAAAATGCTGAGGGATGCATTGCAGATCAGAAAAGAGCGTGGACCTAGGGGACTAGAGCGTGGACTTAGGGGACTAGAGCGTGGGCCTAGGGGACTAGAGCGTGCGCCTAGGGGACTAGAGCGTGGGCCTAGGGGACTAGAGCGTGGGCCTAGAGTGTGGGCCTAGGGGACTAGAGGGTGGGCCTAGGGGACTAGAGGGTGGGCCTAGGGGACTAGAGGGTGGGCCTAGGGGACTAGAGCGTGGGCCTAGGGGACTAGAGGGTGGGCCTAGGGGACTAGAGCGTGGGCCTAGGGGACTAGAGCGTGGGCCTAAGGGGACTAGAGGGTGGGCCTAAGGGGACTAGAGGGTGGGCCTAAGGGGACTAGAGCGTGGGCCTAAGGGGACTAGAGCGTGGGCCTAGGGGACTAGAGCGTGGGCCTAGGGGACTAGAGTGTGGGCCTAGAGTGTGGGCCTAGGGGACTAGAGCGTGGGCCTAGGGGACTAGAGCGTGGGCCTAGGGGACTAGAGTGTGGGTCTAGGGGACTAGAGCGTGGGCCTAGGGGGCTAGAGCGTGGGCCTAGGGGACTAGAGCGTGCGCCTAGGGGACTAGAGCGTGGGCCTAGAGTGTGGGCCTAGGGGACTAGAGTGTGGGCCTAGGGGACTAGAGCGTGGGCCTAAGGGGGACTAGAGCGTGGGCCTAGGGGACTAGAGCGTGGGCCTAAGGGGACTAGAGCGTGGGCCTAAGGGGACTAGAGCGTGGGCCTAGGGGACTAGAGTGTGGGCCTAGGGGACTAGAGTGTGGGCCTAGAGTGTGGGCCTAGGGGACTAGAGCGTGGGCCTAGGGGACTAGAGCGTGGGTCTAGGGGACTAGAGCGTGGGCCTAGGGGGCTAGAGCGTGGGCCTAGGATACTGGTACTACCAAGATAAAGGAGATAAGTAATCACTTTAAAACAACTTAATACATTTTATTTGGATCATATGAAACATTCTGACCTGATTTGGTGCTCTCAACATCCTCCTCCTCTGGTTTGCTTCTGCAATCCAGAGCGCCGCCCTGCAGGGCGTTCTCTCCCTTTCCCATCTCCTTATTGTCCTCCTGAAATAATTTACTAAATTAACTGAAGTTTGAACAGCGGTCTAATTAAGAGGACAGTCAGGAACATTGAGGCACATTAAACACCTCATTGGCTGGGAGGGAAACCTGCCTCATGAACAACACTGTTTATTGGCTGGATGGGGCTGGGCATGTTGGCACCCTCCTCCTCCTCCTTCTTCTCCTCCACTCGCCTCTCTTCCTGCTCCGCCTCCTCACGCTCTTTTCTGTCCCTACAGGAAGAGTAAACCCTTCAAAATATATATTTCACCAGAACCAACACAGTACTGTCTCTCTCACACACACGGTTTCCTGACCTCTCTTCCCGTATTATCCGCACTCGTTCCGCTCGCTCCTTCCTGTCTTGCTCCTCCCAGGCCCGCTGCTTGGCCGTGTCCCTCTGCACACGCTCAGAGATCGCCTCGTAGTCCTCGGCGATGTTGCTCAGGAGCCATTTCAGGCCTCTCCTGATGGACTTGTCCACCGTCCGGCCGTAGCCCAACACCGCCGAGCACGGCTCCTGGTGAGGTCAGCACAAGTTCAGCCTCGTCTCGTTGGCTTGTTTTCTCAAAGGTACAGCTGGATTGTACCCCCCCCAAGGAAAACCTTGTAGGCTACCAAGTTTCTCCCCACTGTGAAGATGCTCACTGAATAAATACTCACAAGCTGACAGCGACATTTTTGCTCATTGACCAGCTTCTCCAGTGATAGGCTCTCAATGATGTCGGCTTCAGGCAATGCTCCTTCCTGGTCCTGCTTATTGGCCAGTCTGGGGGGGGGGGGGGGGGGGGGGGGGGTATAGAGTGAGCTGTGTGTGTACGCCAAGTGAAAGCTCTCACAAACACATGACTCAAGGTCTGCACTTCAGAGCACTGAAGAGGGGTGTGTGTGTGTGCATGTATGTGCCTAACACGGACAAAACACAAACAACACCGGACAACCACTACATCCTCATGGTGTCTGCCGTCTGCGATGTTGTGTCTCGTGATGTCTGTTACCAAAATATCACGTTGGAGAACCATCTATGACAGGAGATGTCATGTGGAAGATCTAAGGTCTGTGCTGCTCACAGTGACGTTGTAGGAACTATGGTGTGCAGGGGTGCTCTGAAGGCTGCGAGGAGGTGCAGGAAACGAGACGCGTGTGAGACGTAACGAGAGACGTGCCACTCACACTAGGACGGGCTTGCCGGCGATTCGAGGGTGTCCGAGGACCTCGGCCATGGTGGCTCTGGTCTCATGGATCCGCTGGATGTCGCTGGAGTCCACCACGAACACCACGCCGTGCGACTCTGAGTAATAGTTCTCCCAGATGCCGCGGATGCGCTTCCCGCCGCCGAGGTCGAAGATGGTCACCTGGAACTTGCCTCGTTTCAGGTCCACCTTGGAGAAGCCCACCGTGGGGGCCACATTGACTGGGTTCTCTGAGGGAGAGACATGCGTTACTGTGAGACTACGGTGCGCTTAGCGACCCGCAGTAGCTTTAACCTTGGAGCGAGCTGAACTTGTACCGACTCCGAGAGCGAGACTGGAGAGTTTCAGCCTTTACCCAGAGCTTTACTGCTCATCTCATTAGCGTCCGTCTACATCACACCCTGCTCAAGGCTCTATATCTAACAGGGCATTGCATTGAAGAATATTTAGCTGCTTCTGTCTACTGGGCCAACACAAGACAATGAGACCTGCAGGGGTGGTACGTGCTCGTTACTGTGAGATATGTTGAATGCTAAAATGTTGGGAAACAAAAGCAAACTACTGTACTTTAGAGCCACGCCTTAAAACACATTACAATATTTAGAAGACCTTTTATATATTTAGAAGAAAAGATAGACTTTGAAAAAGAAGAGAATAATAAGTAAATAAAAGCAAGAAATTGCAGTTACAAATGACAAACCAGTATATTAATCACGATATGCTGTATGAAAGGGTGGGTATAAAACACTATGGCATCTGCACCTTGCCATTAGGAGTTTAAGGTGATGGATGAATGGCATACCACACACACACTCACACACACTCAGTGTAGCCTCACCTCCCTGAATGCCCCGCACGGTTGCAGTCTTGCCAGCGTTGTCCAGGCCCACCATCAACAACGTCACCTTCCTGTGAGCACACACAAGCACAACGCTCAATGACTCAGGCTGCGTGTGGGCACAGCCCCGTGAAATGTTCTGGCCCAGGACTGCCACAGTGTGTTGGGATTAGCTGGGGATTTGCACTTTAGTCCTGAAGGATTAGTGGCCAGGTTGTTGGAGGGCAGTGTTAGTGTTTAGCATTCGGTGACACTAAATTAGCAGTAGGCAGCAAGCTTTATCACCGACTTTAGAGTACTCTTTACGTTGGGGTTGTGGTTTGAGCTGTATACTCAATCAAGGGAAGGACTCTGGGTCTTCCACATCTTAGTGTATAGCTGCAACTGGGATTAACTAATATTTGGCCCAATTCACTCTCACCGTAAAACAACTTACACCAGGAAACAGTAGAACAGGCGTACTCAACTAAATTTGTCCGCGGTCCAATTTTGGCAGATACCTGCGAACGTAAGAACCGTGACGGAGTGTTTTTTCAATAGCC
Source organism: Brachyhypopomus gauderio (assembly GCF_052324685.1). NCBI lineage: Eukaryota > Metazoa > Chordata > Actinopteri > Gymnotiformes > Hypopomidae > Brachyhypopomus > Brachyhypopomus gauderio. The sequence goes on from NW_027506996.1 coordinate 255,724, forward strand.
AGGGCTCTCAAGTCTCACGCATTGAGCGTGTGACACACGCATTTGACCGTCTTCACACGCTCACACGCCACACTTCCGATTTCACACGGCGAGAAAAAAAAAATCTAGTTTATTTACCTCCGATCCATATATATATATATATATATATATATATATATATATATATATATATATATATATATATATATATAATATATATGTCGCCCTCCACTGGCAATCGATCGCGATATACAAACCCCCCCCCCCCCCCCCCCCCCCCCCCCGACTTTTTTTTGACCGTGTTATATACTATATGACCTAACACAAGGATTGTCTGCTACGGAGGAAATTCAAATGACGGGGGGGGGGGGCTTTCTTCTTTCATGAAACTTTCTTGTCCCGGGCCCCAGCAAGACTGTCAACTATTCGTACGCCATTGTATATGCTATACAATACTTTGTCTAAATACATAGTACTTAGAAAAACAGATAAAAAAAAAACAGAAAAACTATTAAGAAAAACAGATTTAAGCTCCTCTACACTGCAATTACGTGGTCGTGCAGATTTATGGACAGTTTATAATCAAAATACACTGACTTACCTTGCAGGCTTACGCCACCTTTTCAGCCAGCTACAGCAGCTCGCCATCTCACTAAACCTTATAATCTAGCTTTATAATCAAGCCTAAATGGTCAAGTATCTAAGAGGTTAGGTGAGTGACAGGCAGGGAACGACACCGTGATCGGTCTGTGTCCCGTTAGGCTGTAGGCTGCTTAAACCCTCCAAAACACTTAACTAACTAACTTAACTAACAGGTAAACTAAATACAATTTAAACACAGATATTTAAAAAAGAAAGGTAATTACAGATATATACAGAAAAACAGTTGGTTTTGATATAGTATGTATTAAACTTGGTCGATCCACGATCGTTAAAGGTAGCGCTAGCTAACTTTAAAATCAAAACAAGACGCTTTGGTTGCTGTTTACGCAGCGTTCTCTGGCTGCTATGGCTGCAGGTGATTTCATACGTTCTGTCCCGCTGGCACGACCGTCCATCTCGGCAGTAGCGCCCCTAGTGGACGGTGTGAGGATGTCAGGCCCAACACCTCACACGTCTCGGTAGCCGCTAAGCGATACAAGAGTAGTTTAGTAACTTTTATTCTGTGAAAAGAAACCGATTACATTGCATACTTGGAGTCGAGGTCCAGTTTTTGTAACCTTCCTACACTCTTCAGTGACAAGTTATGATCAGTGGGATTCATTTTGGAATAAACAAAAACATTTTATACTTTCATATATGCATTTTATTATTTTTTTAGGACAAACATTTTGATATAAACCCTTGAACCCATCCCAATTATATATACCATTTTAATTTTTTTCAAACATTTACACAAGATAGAAAAAAATAACAAATAAGTAAATCACTGTTGCTCTTTGGAACAGTTCTGACATGTTTCTGTTGAGAATATATTTCTTCTCTTCATAATTCTGTTTAAAGAGAAGTCCTTTAGCAGGACACATAACATCAATGCTTTAGGAAGTTGTATGACTGAGACACACACACACACGCGCGCACACATAAGCACACTCTCACACTTTAATAGTTGAACCCGTCAATGAGATGGAAAAAAAAACATTTTTTTAACAGATTTATTTATTTATTTATTTATTTATTTATTTATTTATTTGGCCCACCTCTACCCCCCCCCCATCTTTGGAGGACAACTTTGTTTTTATGTACAGATTTAAATGGCAATTATAACAATTCTGTATAATATATAGTATAGTGATAACAATATATAGTGATAACAATATGCAAAGTAATAATTATTGGGGTTAGGTGGACCAAGAAAAGAGGGGGAGAGAAATAATAAAAAGGGAAAAGACAAAGAGGTAGGAAAAGAAAGAAGAAGAAAAAGAAAAGAGGAAAAAAAAAAAAAAATAATAATAATAAAAATAAATAAAACACGCAACCAGCTCAAATGACCACTGCAAAGAAGAACAGAAAGTAAACCAAATACATATAGTACAGATGAGTGCGATGCATGGGTGTGTGTGAGTGTGTGTTTATGTGCAACCTAAAAGTGCAACATAGGATAGATGTATGGAATGTACTTACCAGCAAGGGTGGGTAGCTGCGACAACATTCCCCCAGAGGCCAGAGGCGGGCAGAGAGAGACCCGGGAACCCCACCCGCCCACGGCCCCCCACGGAGCGGTGGAGTACCAGAGCCGCACTTCCCAGAAACCCTCACATGCCCGCCCCCGCAGGCGGGAGAGAGAGACCCTGGACAGCGCCCCACCAGTCAAGGAGCGCAGGTCCAGGGGAACCAGAGGGAACAGAGCGCCTCCCCCCCAGGAAGCCCCCCCCCCCCCCCCCCCAGGGGCCAGCGGCAAAGCCACAGCGCCACGCGCCCGGAAAGCCACCCACCACCCGGCCGCCCCATACCACCACCGCCCAGGGGAGCGGGCCAACCGCCCCTACGCCGGGGGGCCAAGCCGGACTCCGGAGCCCCAAGGCGCCCCCCCTCTGGAGTGGTGCAGTAATCTCAGGGGAGCATCCGGGAGTGAACCGGGCACGACCAGCCCCGACCCAGAACCAGCTGTCCTCACCCATACACTCAAATTCACATTACATTCGCCCCTATACACCCCTACCATGCACACACCCACCCCCATACACATATACATACACTCAAATTCACCCTCACACCTCCAAACCTGGCCATATATCCCCTCCCTCCAACACGTACTCATTCATCCACCTATTCAGAAACAAGAAGAAAACAAGGACAAAGACACACACTTATCCAGACTAGCACACCCTCTGCGGCAGGGGCAAATGGCTGGACCAGCAAGGACCGGTAGTGGTCCTAGGAAGCCACCAGCCCAGTCCCGTGCCAGCGACCCCCCCCCCCCCCCGCCCCGGCAGGGAGCAGGAAGCGGGTGAAGGAAGGCCTTCCCACCCCTCCACCCCCAATGTTGTGTGTAGGTGTTGGTGTATATGCATGTGTAGTAGTGTGTGATACTATGGTGCAGTTAAAATTGAGGAGACAGGTGCTAGGACAAACGTGAGTGCATGTCCACACCGTCCCCTCAAAGGCCCTCAATGTCTAAAGTGCAGTAAAAACTGAGGGACAGACAGTGGTGAGGAGACGGGTGAACCATGGCAGCAGGCCCACCTCGTCAACCTCTGGGTACATGCCTGTCCCCAGAATCCTAAATGAACAAGGATGTGTGTGTGTGTGTGTGTGTGTGTGGGGGGGGTGGGTGGGTGGGAATGCTTAGGTCCAGAGGAAAGGGTCCTCTGGAAGAGGAGAGCCAGCTTGCTAGCTGGCTCATTGAGCACCGAACTTCACTGCCCCCCCAGCTCAAGGCAGGGAGCGGTCGACCGGGGGAGACCAGGGCGGCAACCCTCCCCACCACAGAGGTGGGACCAAGTCAGTGTTTTGCAAGTCTCAAGTAAGTCCAAGTCTTTATCCTCAAGTCCCGAGTCAAGTCTCAAGCAAAGACAATCAACTCAAGTCAAGTCTCGAGTCAAGACAGGCAACCGTCAAGTCAAGTCCCAAGTCTGAAACTTGGAATTTCAAGTCCTTTCGAGTCTTTTTTTTTTTTTACAGGCACCAACGCTTTACGAATGCTACGCTGATGCGTTTACTCGTTTTGTTGGTGTCCGCCAGCCAAAAGATGACAGATCATTTACATTTTATCTTCTCTTAATTACATAAATGTACTTAAACAAGAATGTTTCGTTACATCATTTTACACGAAAATAGCAAGCTTCATCGTAAGCAAGATGCTGTCATTACGAATGATTATTCTAAACATTTGGATAAAATGTTTAAAGATAGACTAAATAAAATGTTAGGGTTATTTTTTCATTGTTTTCTGTTATTGTGGGGTCACGGTGTAGCCTACTATTGTTACCTGGAGATTCAGTGGGGTCACATATTCTGATGGCTGCCGTCAGAATTGATGACCCCAGTTAAAAAGGCTCACCTGTACATCCCATTCATGATTTCTTTGTTGGCTGCAATGGTGAGGGGATGGTAAATCTTGTTTAAGTACATTTAAGTAATTAAGAGACGATAAATGTAAATATAAACATCTGTCATATTCTGGCTCGTGGACACCAACAAAACGAGTAAAGAAAGTGCATCAGCGTAGTTTACGTAGCATTCGTAAAGCATTTGTGCCTCTGAACAGAAACTGTGAAATAGCGCCCCCTGTGGTCACAAAACTCGACGGTCACAGAATCTGGTGTAACGCTGGTCTGCGTCAGAAGGACGGAAATGAAATTAATGGGGCGCACTTTATAAATATTAATATGCATTTTAAAAGATTTGGGGTAAAAAAAAAAATCAAGTCTTTGCAAGTAAACAGGTTCAAGTCCAATTCAAGTCCCAAGTTATTGGTGTAAAAGTCCAAGTCAAGTCTAAGTCTCTGAATATTTTTTCAAGTCAAGTCAAAAGTCTTAATATTAATGACTCGAGTCTGACTCGAGTCCAAGTCATGTGACTCGAGTCCCCACCTCTGCCCCACCACCACATCCAAGCCCGGATCCACACCACCCCCACCACAGAGAGCAGCCGGTCCGCACATCCACATACACCTAGACACACATTTCCTTCATACACGTATGCATTCACACACATTTAACCCATAAATATATACATATATACACATATACATACATACATCCATCCATATATATAAATATATACATACACATACATACATATATACATATATATCTACACATACATATACACCCACACACGCTTGTCCCATATACACCACACCCCTGTGTATGCACCCACAACCATACCAATCGCACAGTGATCAAACGATGACAGACATCAACAGTATTGAGGACATGCTGGTCGGAGTCCGGAACCCTACCTCCCGGCCCACCCCAGACATCCCCATCATCCACCACCCCACTCCCACCACCCAGGCACCTCGGAGCCCCAAGGCCCAGACCCAACGCCCCGACCCAGGCCGACCGACCCACCCCACCCAGCGGCGCAACCGCAGCGGCGCAGGTCCCCCCGCACGGGCAGGGCCCCAGCTCGGGGTCGGGGGGCCCCAGGCACCAGGCCCCAGGTCCCGCCACCAGGCCCCACAGGGGAGGCCAGCCACCCCGCCAAGGGCCAGCATCTGCTCCCCCCACGCCCCGGCCCCACACCCCAGAGCCCAGAGGGAGCGCCACCCAAGCCCCCCCCCACCACCGCCCGACAGGGCAAGCACATGTCATCCCAGGTCGGCAGCCCCGGCCCCCCCGCCCCGAAAGTGGCCGGCACGAGCAGTCTCCCCGGGGTCGACCCCCAGCCACCAACCGGCCCTCCGGGAGCTGAAGCCCCCGCCAACCACCCCAACTAGCTAATGGAACTGATCAGTGGGAACCAAAGAGAATTAAATTCCTCCAACTGGTCTTTAGAGGAAGCAGACATTCTCTCCAGACAGATGTGATCAAGTAATACATTTTTGTAATGAGTAATATGCAGGCGCTTTTTCGTTTTCCAATTGATAAGAATGGTTTTCTTGGCGATGCATAGGGCAGTGAGAACTATGTGTGATATGTCTGCCTCTGTATCTAATTCACTGACGTCTCCTAAGATGCACAGTCTGGGGGAAGTTGGGATGCAGCTTTTAAGCCCCGTGGACAATTCTACACATACCTTCTGCCAGAATTCCTTAACAGGCCTACAATCCCATATAGCATGCATATAGTTATCAATTATATTGCCTGTACAGTGGGTACATATGTTTGATTGTGCTAGGCCCATTTGGAACATCCTTTGTCCTGTATAGTGTGTTCTATGAAGGACTTTGTATTGTATAAGTTGTAAGTTGGGGCTTTTACTTATTTTGAAGATATTTGTACATATGTCGGTCCAGAAATGTTGATCTGGATTAATAAATAGATCTCGTTCCCATTTGGCTATCGGAAGGGAGATTGAGTCATCAAATTTTAACAATAATTTATACAGTTTTGATAATAATTTAGGAGTATATAGATTTAAAAATTCAGTTATCCATGCTGATATTTCTAAATTCAGTTGATTGCGGTTGAATCTCTGTTGAATGATGGATTTTAATTGTTGATATTCCAGAAATCTACTGTTGTTTATTCCATATTCTGATACAAGTTCCTGGAATGTGACAAAGTTTCCATCTTTAATAACATGTTCTAAATTTTTTATTCCCCTGTCATGCCATGATGAAAAATGTAGTACTTTCTTGTTCTGACAGATGTCTGGATTGTTCCAAATGGGTGTTAGTTTGCATGGGATGAGTGGGGACCGAGTTAATTTAAGGAATTCCCACCAGGCTGTCAGTGAAGTATTTATATTAAGGCTTTTAAAACAGTCCTGACGCTTAATATTAGAGCTAATATTTTAACAGATATTTACTGTAAATCGATACAGTATTTTTCTGTCTTTTTCATAATAAGAGAATATACCTGTAAAATACAGGAAAATGACTTTTTAAAATAAAACTCCTTTAAATATACAGTCAAAGTCTGTAAATTTAAATTACAAGAATTTCTTGTTTTATAACAGGATTGTATATATTTTTAAGGGTCTTGAGTTTTTATTTAGTAGTTATCAGTGTAAAAATGCAGTTTTCAGTGTAAAAACACAGAACAATGCCTTTTTGTTCTTTTGTTCATCGGGTGATGCTCGTGTATCAGCCAGAGAAGGTGTGTCGTATTGTGAAGGCATGTGGGGTCCTGCACAATGTTGCGCACAGGTATGCTGTGCACCCAGCGAACCCAGAGCCAGGACAAATTAATGCGCAGCGCAAATTTTAACCAATTATTTTATTGAGTCGCTGATGCTAGTGAGCGCATCACTGATATTTTTAGGTGCATTATATAATTCTGCCAGTGTGCATTATTCTGACCCCACAACATTTAAAGCTTCACACACGCTATCCCACTCAGACCTTTTGCGCTTTGCCGTAATGCCACAACGTGTCAAACAAACATTTTTTCCGCACCTCTACCTCATTCAGGAGCGCCTCTACTTTCACATTCAGTGAAGTTTCTCAACGCCGGAGCACTAAGCCCCTCTGGGGCGGAGCAGTAACCACAGGGGAGCAGCTGGGAGTGGACGGGGCACGACCAGCCCCCGACCCAGAACCAGCCGTCCTCACTCATACACTCAAACTCATATATACATTCGCCCCTATACACCCACACAACCCCTTATATACCCCCTATCATCACCCGCACACGTAGACCCTCACACATATACACCTACACGCACATGCACATTCACCCCAACATAAAATCCTCCACACATTCGACCACACCCATATACACTCCTGCGCACATATACACACCCCCAAATGTACCCTCACCCCAATATATTCACACACACCCATATATTCCCCCCCAACATGTACTCCTTCATCTACCTGTACAAAAAGAGACAAGGACAAAGACACACACTCATCCAAACCAACACACCCTCCGCGGCGGGGGTGAATGGCTGGACCAGCAAGGACCGGTAGCAGTCCCAGGACGCCACCAGCCCAGCTCCGCGCTAGTGACCCACCCCCGCTCCAGCAGGGGGCAGGAAACAGGTGAAGGAAGGCCTTCCCACCCCTCCACCCCCAGTGCTGTGTTGTGTGTAGGTGTTGGTGTATATGCATGGCCCACCTCGTCAACCTCTGGATAACATGCCTGCGCCCCAGGATCCTAAATGTACAAGGACTGTGTGTGTGTGTGTGTGTGTGTGTGTGTGTGGGTGGGTGGGTGTATGGTGGGAATGCTTGGGTCCAGAGGAAATGGTCCTCTGGAAGAGGAGAGCCAGCTTGCTAGCTGGCTCATTAGGCACCGAGCTTCACTGCCCCCCCGCCCGAGGCAGAGAGTTGTCGACCCGGGGAGACCAGGGGGACACCACACTCTGCCACCGCATCCAAGCCCAGACCCCCACCACCCCCACCGCAGAGAGCAGCCAAAACACATATTCTCTCTCACACACGCATACACCCACACACATTCATCCCATATATACATCTCCACACACATATACACCCACACACGTTTGTCCTATATACCCAACACACCCATGTAAGCACCCACAACCATACCAATTGCACAGTTATCCAACGACAACAGGCATCAACAGGGTGAAGATGTGTTGGTCTGAGTCCGGAACCCAGCGCCCCCCGGCCTGCCCCAGATCCCCCCAATAGCCACCGCCCCACCCCCACCACCCAGGCATCTCAGAGCCCAAAAGCCCAGACCCGACGCCCCGACACAAGGTCGACCGACCCACCCCACCCAGCGGTGCGCCCGTAGCAGTGCAGGTCCCCCAGCACGGGCAGGACCCCAGCACGGGGTCGGGTGGCCCCAGGCACCAGGCCCTGGGTCTCGCCACCTAACCCCGCAGGGGAGACCAGCCACCCCCCTTAGGGCCAGCACCTGCTCCCTCCGCACCCCCGTCCCTGCACCCCAGAGTCCAGAGGCAGCGCCACCCAAGCACCCCCCACCACCGCCAGCCAGGGCAAACACACAAACATCCCAGGCCGGCAGCCCCGACCCCCCAGCCCAGAAAGTGGCCGGCATGAGCAGTCCCCCCGGAGTCGATCCCCAGCCACCAACCGGCCACCAGGGAGCTGGGGTCTGCACCCGTCCAGCCATGCAACTGTCCATCTGGTCCCTGTGCATGTTTCTGGCATCTTTTTTTTTTTCCCACCACCACCCCCCTCTTCGGAGGACTATTGATACTTTATTATTTATTGTTTATTCAATCATAAAAACATATATAAATTTAGCACATTTTAAATGGGGGGGAGGGGGGGTATAAAGGGAGAAGAAAAGGGGGGGTGTAAAGGGGGACAGAAACAAAAGGAAGAGGGGGTTATACAGATATATAATATGTATATGGTATAATATAGTGCAATATAGTATATTATAATATAACATAATATAATACAATAATATATAATATACCATATTGCTTATAAAAAGATAGAAATGTACTTTAATCATGAACTTGTGATTTGTTTGCTACAGTTGAATTTGCTTATGTTGTGATGTAATATTTGAGTTAGTTGTGTCTAGATTAAGTCTGTATCTGTATTTATGGTAGGCTCTAAATGTGTATCTGGGGGGATATAATATATTAGAAGATTTTTCCAGTGATTGATGTTTATGTTATTTTTTGTTTTCCAATTCATGAGGATGACTTTTTTGGCAATGACTAGCGACATTAGGATTGTTCTATTGTTTTGTGGTGTTGTGCTAATGGTTGATATGTCCCCTAGTAGGCATAATGAAGGTGTTGGATGAATTTGGGTATTTAGTGCTTGAGATAGATGAGTAGTGACTTCATTTCAAAACAGGTTAACTGGAGTGCAGTGCCACATAGCATGGATATAATTATCAACAGTGTTCTGATTACAGTGTGTACAGTTTGGTGAGTTTGTGAATCCCATTTTATACATTTTGTATGTGGTATAGTGTACTCGGTGGATAACTTTATACTGGATTAGTTGTAAATTAGTATTTGTGATAATGCTATAGTTATTATTACATATCTGTATCCAAAAGTTGGTATTAAAAGTTGATGATAAATCTTCTTCCCATTGCTTATACGGTAGGCTCATGTTAAGATTTAATTGAGATATAATTTTATATATTTTGGATAATGTTTTATTTGCTGTATTAATGTTAAGAAGTTCTGAGATTGGTGTAGAGAGGGCTAGAGTAGTTGGATTGATTTTTGAACTGATGAGTGATCTTAACTGGTGATATTGTAAGAACTGAGTTCTTTCGATTCCGTAATTCTGGGTTATTTGTGGTAGTGACATCAGTGTGGTATTGTTATACAGATGTTTTAGGTGTGTGATTCCCTTATTAGCCCATGATAGATAATTTAATGTTTTTTTATTAATTGTAAAGTCCGGGTTATTTCAGATGGGTGAGTGGATGGTTGGTGTTAGTGCTGAGTTTGTTAGTTTGTGAAAATTCCACCAGGCTGTCAGAGTTGTGGCCACAGTTGTATTATAAAAACATGGGTGATGTTTAATTGTTTGGCTGATAAATGGTAAATTGGATATTTGTATATCTTTACATAGTGCTTGTTCTAAATCAGTCCATGATCTATCTGTACTATTAGGTTTTATCCATTTATCCATTTTGTTTCTGGCATCTTGAGGATTCTTACCATTGTGTTAACCTCTTCCCCTACTCCCAGACCCCTCTCTTCTTGACTTCCATCTGTCTTCCTCCGTTATCCGCTCTGTCTCCCCCAGGCTCATTCCTATGTCTCAACCAGACCCCCCACGTTTGCTCTACTCCTCAATCCTGTTCCCTTGCCCCAACCAGTTTCCTCTCCTGGCTGCCCATTTGGGTCAGAGCACTCCGCGGGGTGGGACACTTCTCACCCTTAGTGTTCCCCTTCCTTGTATTGTTTACCTGTTCCATGTCTGTTCAGCCCCTCGTTTGTCATGTTTCATCTGTGTCATGTTCCTGTCTTCAATTAGTTTACTCTAGTCTTTGCCAAGTCTGCAGCCATCTATAAAATGAGTGGTTCATAACAAAATGGCAGTGGATTCTGTATATTAATACAAGCTTTTCATGTGTACAACATTTTATATTTGTTTTTATATTTGTTTTATATTTGTTGTTTGTTTTTTCTTAACCCTCATGTTGTCTTGATATTCTGTATATACCCCGTAAAAAATGACCATGGCAAGGAAAAACTCCAGGGAGAGATTAGGAAGAACCCATTCTCCATTGGGCGCCCAGCTAGTAGCAGTCCATTTTTATTGTTCCACATCTAGGCCGAGCAGTCCCTTCAATGTGGATGTTGGGCCTAAATTATGTGTGTGCAGTGTTGTCCTGAATGAGTGTTCATATTTTTGTGAATTCAGATCTTGAACCGTTCAGTTTACAAACAATTAACGTTAATGTGATTTCTGTCACAGCACTTTATCCAATCTTGGATGCACTATAGGAAAAGTCATCAAATTTAGTGTTAAAAAAAGATAATTAAGTGGTTAAATGTGCTCTCTTCAGTTAAATGTGGTGGTGGGTCATTTTTGACCTTTAAGACAACAGAGCTTTTGATTTTTCCACTTGTAGCATGTTGTCTGGCAACCCCCACACAAGCCTTTGTTACTGCCTTGCTGGAAGTTTCCCTATGAATTAATCTGACTCTCCTCATAATCTGTGAGAATCCTAAATTGGCCATTACCAGAGTTTAAGCCCAGACTTAAAATAAGGAGTAGTCTTGTGTCACCACCACGAATAAAGGATCACTGTGCAAGCTGTACTTTATTTATTTTACTATCCACAAATTACTCAAGGACTTGATTACCGTAACAAACACAGGACTCCTGAAATATTTTAACAATACCTGGTAACAGTGGTCAATAAATAAACACATAAAGGACTTGATAAAGCAGTTCTTAGGATGCTCTACCCATGCATTTGAAAGGCCTTGGCAGGGCTTTGGAAATTGCTGAGCACATCTGGAACAAAAGGTTGCGACGTCTTTTTCTTGACGATGTAGAAGCCGTTGGTTCAAGGTGTGAAGCTGTAAAATATAATATTTATTAGAACTACAGTAAACTTCATGCTAATTAAATGTTAGAATACTGGTATAACTATGTGCCCCTCTCAGAGCATTCTGACTTACATTCTTGAAGATGTGCAGAGGAGGAGCAAGACTTCTGGCCATCAGGTACCAGACCAGCAGCGCTCCTTGCATTTGATTTCTTGAAGAGGAAACATTAAACAAAACAAACTGACAAAAATGAGAACAAGCTATAAAATAACCAAATGTTTCACTGATTTATGGAACAGTGCATGACATCAAATGATTAGTGTAAAACATTATCCCTACCTTCCAGTGAACACAGATTGTAGGTGTCATCCGAGTGAAAAAACGGAATCCACCATGCCTTTTCACAACCACAGGCTTAAGAGAGTCCTCTACAAATATCTTTGACTTTGCAAGTGAGCAGCTGAAATTTGACTCTCACATATATTGCCATTCTCACCGATGGAGAATTCCATGATATGGTTTGTCTTTGGCACCAAGGAGAGACTTGCTACTCCAGCCACTTTTGACCCATTGTTGCATGGATTAGCTGAGATAAATTTGTCTTGCTCTTCTGGATGAACATGTATAATATCCTCTTCAGTAGAAAGTGATTTTTGTTCATAGGTTTGCTCAATAATATTTTTACACAGTAGCTCTGAACCTTTCATTCCTTTGATAAATTTAAGAACCCATGAATAGTACATAAATAGCAGTGAATGTCAGAGGACAAACCAGAGTCTTCAGTTGCTTCAAGCAACTCGCTTACAGCTCTGAAGGCCTTAGTCTGGAACTGTGGCCCCTGTGGCTTTTGGTTCTTGTCTCCAAAGTGTGTCTTAGTGGTGAAATTCTGTTTGGAGGTAGTTGAAGCCATATCTTACTAACAAGTCTTACTGGACTGGACTGTTCTGGACCCAAGTGGTCCAGACAGTGGTCCAAGGTGTTGTTTTCAGATGAATATTTGCATTGCATTTGCAAATCAATGTCCCAGAGTCTGGAGGAAGAGTGGAAAGGCACATAATCTTGAGATCTAGTGAGATGCTGGTGTTGGTCAACTGTGTGTTATATCAAGACCAATGTTAGTGCAGCCATCTACCAGGAAATTTTAGAGCACTTCATGTTTCCCTCTGCTGACATGCTTTTTGGAGATGGAGATTTCATTTTCCAGCAGGACTTGGCACCTGTCCACCCTGCCAAAAGTTCCAATACCAGCTTTAATAACCACAGTATCACTGTGCTTGATTGGCCAGCAAACTCGCCTGACCTAAACCCCATAGAGAATCTATGGTGTATTGTCAAGAGGAAGATGAGAGACACCAGACCCAAAAATGTAGAAGAGCTGAAGGCTGCTGTCAAAGCAACCTGGGCTTCCATAACACCTCAGCAGTGCCACAGGCTCATCGCCTCCATGCCATGCCGCCTTGCTGCAGTAATTTGTGCAAAAGGAGCTCAGACCAAGTATTGAGTATGTTTACTGTACATGCCAACATTTCTGAATTAAAAATAATTTTCAGTTGGTTTATATAATATTTATAGATCCTGGAGGTCTCCTGGAAGTTCTCTCCTTTGTCTTGACACATTAGATTTATTGACCTTTATTTGATTCACCATCTAATCTTTTAAACTTTTTAACTGCTTAAGTAAGAAAACAAAAGAATAACGTGAATGCAAATGAAATAAATCAAAAGATGTACAGTTGGAGAACAAACAGCAAGGGTCACATTAGCTGAGTGGACATTACTTGAACTTGTTACCCCATTTGAAGAACAGATACCATATTGTATTTTACACTACTGTTGGTTATTGGCGAGGTTTATATGCTGCATATGAGACTTAAAAGGCTAGTACTTCTCATTCCATGATGCTGGATGGCACTGTCAAGCTATAGCAAAAATATCTTTTTATTTCATAATTCAATAACTTGACTAAATATTGTCCAATGAGGACAAGCAAAGAGTCCTCCAAGCACTTCTGGGAAGTTTGTTTACTTGGTGGTGATTTAAAACCTGTGGCACTTTTGAAATGAAGAGTTTTTAGGATGTAGAATTATTCTGCCTTAGGGTTGTAAGAAGTCTGAGGGCACCAATGAAATTTATGACCCCCTCTTGTTCCTGGTAGGGATGTTGAACCCTGCCTTTGAAGGTGGTGATAAGCTTATGGTGTTTAGGTTCATCCTAATTTATGGCTGGGTGATTGAGTAACCATGGAGCCAAAGTTGCTTTGACCTTGAAAACTGATGGTAAGATGGTAAAACTCCTTGCGGATGGTATTCATATGGGCCCATTTGCCTATTTTGATTGCAACCAGATTGGAGCCCAACAACTTGATGTCCCATTGGTCTGATCCTACGTCTGCTTTACTTACAACCCCAAGAATGTATGATGGTCCTCTTCCTGCACACCCTACTACACAGCCCAATCTTGTTGCAAGTATTGCACATCAACTTTGTAGCTTGACAATTTCATCATTTTTGCACCGTGCTTTCTGAAACCTTCTAGTGTCTTATTTTCTCCTTTTGACTTACCATGACACTTGCTGCACGTATGAGTGGCCTCAATCTTCACGCTTGTTGCCTCCCCTTGCATGTTGACCTGTGAAGCAACCTCTTCCCACGGCCTGACCGTCTCAGTGGTCAGTGCTCACATCAGCTCATTTTCAAGTTGCAACTTCTGTGAGGCATCTTTGCCTCACAGTCTATGGGAAAATCCAAAGTTCAATACCATTTCAAATAGTCTAAGCTGTTTTAAAGCATCCTAATTACCCTGATTCATTGGGAACAGCTATTTTAATCAACAGGTGAAAAAACAGCTCTCTACAGTTGGTCTGTGGACAGTCATGGTTAAGACAAAGGAACTAAGGACCTGTGGCTGTGCGTTGTGGTTCACAAGTCAGGAAAAGGGCTATTAGACCATATCTAAATGTTTTCAAGTTCCAGTGGCTACAGTGCAAAGCATTATTAAATACAAGATGTTCAGTACCGTGGAAAATCTCTGAGAATGTGGTCGGAAGCTAAAAGTGACACCTGTGCTAGCCTGGAAGATAGAGAGGTGAAAAAGAATCCAGTGATCATCACCAAGGCCAAACTGCTCACCTGCACAACCTCTCTCTTTGTGTCACTGTGACTTCATGTGCATCACCAGCACATTGAGGTAAACAAACACTTTTATAGGATAAACACTTTTACTTGGCTTTTCAGAGGTCACAACAACTGTGTGATATAAAAGTGTCCAGGAGTGATGCCGAGATGGCTTTAATATTATAAATTATGTTGATGGTTTGCTAGCTAGTTAAAGAAAAGAGCTAAATATGCATCAGAAGCTATAGAATATTACCTTTGGAATGTTATGGAATATTCCCTTGTAATTTAAGCTGTATAGTTAACGTTTCCTGGCTTATTCAGTAACTGTCTTTTTCCTTCAGAGTGGTGTCCTTTGACAAACCAGACCAATATTCTCAGACAACTTTGCAAAGCTAATAGGACTAGTTTCAAAACAAATACATTTTGGTTTTGCATAGCCTCCTAGAGAACATTAACTTCTCTGGGGTTAAACTGTTTATACTGAGAATAGCAACTTAACAGATGCACTGACTGATTATGCACTATTATAGACAAGTTTAATCTAATAAATATTTATGTTCATACATGCATTTGTGACTTTGCATTTGAAAGGTTCCTAATCCTGTCTATGTGCAGATGGTTTTGAGCTACACGTAGCATCCTTAACAGAAAGCAGACACCGTAGACCTCTTAGTTTTGTTTGACACATTTATTGAGAAATTTTCATTAAAAGATTTAGATTTATCTATTAAGAGCTAGTGATGGGTAAATGAGGCGTCATGAAGCATTTCGACCCATAGGGAAACTGTATTGATACTGTGTCGATACTGTGTCACTGAATACTGCCACCTACTAGACCTTAAAAATCACTACAGGCAACCTAGTTGACGGACTGATTTGATGACCTAGTCTATACAAAATGTTTTAAGTCATTGTATTTTATTGTGTATTATAGTATTTCATATATTGTTACATAAAAAAATCTTTGATATTCTTAGATACAGTCAATAAATAATGTGAACATGAAAAAGTGAATGTGTTTGAAATAAGGATGCTTGTGGACTTTTTTTCACAAATTTTTATTCAAAAAAATAAGTTTTTCCAACATTTTGAATTTTAGTCTGTTACGCTTTTTTGAAACAACTTCTCCAGCTGTAGAAAATACTTGCTCACACGGAACAGATGAGGCTGGAGTGCAAAGATATTGTAAGGACAGCCGGAAGAGATTTGGATAAATAGTCTTTTGGTTTTGCTAGTATATCAAAGGATTCTGGAGACCTGGCAATATTGCCCTCTGCCAGGTATTTCTGCACCTCCTGGATGGCATCAGCAGTGGCACTTTTGGTTTGTCTGCTTATTTCAGCCAAAGGTTATCTAAAAACAACAATTTGGCATTTAAGTACATGATGTCCAACCAACAAACAAATAATGCTGAATAACATGCCTGATGACAACAGCTGTTGTGAAGACGGTCCAGGCTGGGGCTCGTTTGTGCGTGTACTTTTTGGCCACCATTTTTTTGATGGTCTGAAAATTATTCAAATCAAAAATACATTTAAATGAAAGATGACATAAATTGGATTTATCAACTACTACTTTAGATCATTTCCACACAAACCTTTCTGGTTGGCAAAACATATGAGGGCTCAAGGACTTGAACCAGTTCACATTTCACTGCTGCAGACTACATAGCAGGAAGCTCGCGGCTAAAAGTTGGTGCTGTTCCCTGTACTGTTACTGTTCCCAGTACTGTTACTGTCCCCGGTACTGTTACTGTTCCCAGTACTGTTACTGTCCCCGGTACTGTTACTGTTCCCAGCCGGTTTCAGTGGAACAGTTGCTGTCCGCGTTTGAAAGATCAAGCTCTCGGCTGGGAGTACACGTACGTCCGCTAGCATTTAGCTGTGACCCGCTAGCATCTAGCCCCGGTTCGCTAGCATCTGGCCCCGGTTCACTAGCTTCTAGCCCCGGTTCGCTAGCATCTAGCCGTGATCCGATAGCATCTAGCTAGAAAAGAGCAAGCTCTCGGCTCGGAGTACACCACGAACATCTACTAGTCGAGAGTTTGCTCTTTCAAATGCGGACAGCAACTGTTCCACTGAAACTAGCTGTGATCCGCTAGCATCCAGCTCTGACCATCACTTTGCTGTCGACTATATTGGACACTGAATAAACAATAACACGTAATAACTTGGTGTGTGTCATGAACTTTATTGATACTGATGTAAACCAAACAATCAATAGCTGACGTCCCTTGGCTTGCTAGATATTGTTAACTAAAGCTGTCAGTATCATTTGTAATATTATAATATATATAATAATAATATGGACTGTTTTACCACTCCGTAGGATGACTAATGGAACCAGCTATACGTTAAATAATAGTTACCTCGCTAGTGCTAGCTGGTGTTAGCTTACCCTGGTATAAGTGAATAAATTATTCTACAAACAATTTGTAGCCTTTATTTAACTTGGAACCGTTCGTTGTTGAATGTTCTCCAACGATACTGGAAACGTATTTAAAATTCAGTCTCGGCAGCGACGACAGTGATGAAGTAAATACACGCTCCATGCCGAGGTGAATTGACAACAACTATCTTCTGCGAGTACCGGAACTTGTTTTACCCGGCGGTGACGTATTTCCACTTTGTTGTGAAAAGGGCCCATGTGTTATGTATTGGCGCATTTCCACTAGGGCCTGCTTGGCGCGGTACGGTTCGATTCGCGACGGTTTGTGAGTGTTTCCATTAGTACCAGGAACCGTTTAGCCGGCCCCTTTGGGTACTTTTTTCGTACCGACTCGCTTGAGGTTCTAACCGTTCCAAAGCGGTACAGTTCTGTGACGTGGAAGAACAGCATGACACTGATTGGCCAGGGAGTGTCGTCACAGGTTGCGTCAGGAGAGCGACTCCTCCGCTATGCTATGGACTCCTCAGCCATTTTTAAAACCCAAGGAGCGAAGTCTGTTCCCTGGTCAAACGCCGAGGTACAAACCTTTCTGTTAATAATCAGCGATCAAAAAAATCCAGGGCGAACTGGATGGGGCCACTAGAAATGTAAAGGTTTTTAGCGAGGTTTCCGCGCTAATGGCCACTCATGGCTACCAGCGGTCCGTTCAGCAGTGCCGGTCGGTCCAAGCTAAAAAAGCTTAACGCGATTACCGGGCGGTGAAGGACCATAACGGACGCAGCGGAGCAAACCGCAAAGACTGGAAATGGTTCCAGCAAATGGATGTCATATACGGTCACCGGCCAGCCAGTAACGGAAGAGAAAACGTGCTGGACACGGCGATGTCGGTGCTGGAGGCCATGGAGAATGGTGAGTGTATTGTGATCTCAGTTTTACTACTAGGCTCGTAAAAGATGTAATATGAACGTAATATGAACGCATCTATTGTGAACGCAGGAATTTAGAGCTGTGTTTGTAGTTAATGTTACCACCACAGTCACTACTGTACAATAGCTAGCTCTTAGCCTTGCTAGTTGCTAGTTAGCTGTAGCCATAGCAGCGATGACGTGCTACACATTTTGTGCAGTTACGCTATATTGTTGTTGCTTTCACGGGAGTGCTTGTGTTTAATATTTGTTATTTTTTACGTTCAAGATTCCCCTTCCACTTACGAGGCGAGCGGAGTTGGCGGAAAATGTTTCCTTCAACCGGGCTTTCCTCGGGGTGCTTGGCGAACTTGTGAACACCATGCGAGACAGACGCCAGTAAAAGCACACAAAATGTTGCTTGTAGTACTATAAATATTTATTTCATATAAAGCTATACGTATATATTTGCTTTTTGCACTTTTTTAAACTATAACTATAATTTACATATGTTGTACTTTAAATATCTGTATTTCATAATAAAGTTTGATTTCATTTGATTGTATGACTGATGCTTTTTATGCAGGGTGTGTTCAGGCTGTTTGAGTAATACCAAATTATTATCAATAATTAGAGCAACCACATACAATAATGAAGATAAAGATAAATAAGATACAATAATGCTATTTGTTAAGGGGTGTTGTGCCGGTGTTGTGGTCGCATACAAATGCCGGTGTTGTGGTCGCATACAAATGATGTCACGACACTACAACCCGCGCGCCAACAGCGACTCCACCCACATTGGGGTGGTTCACCATTGTAATGGAAACACAACGCGACCGTACCGTTCCGTTGCGAAGCGACCCGTATCGAACCGTACCGCGCCAAGCAGGCCCTAGTGGAAATGCGCTATATGATGCATGTGTTGCTTTTCTGGCTCAATGCCTTATAGGCATGCAGCAAGCCGCTGAATTTGCCCCTCTGAATCATTTCACCTGTGCGCTTTACTCAATATGCCGTGTTTCCAGTTAGATTTGAGGCATAAAATGATGCTGGGCCAGGCCAAAGTCAGGCTCCTCATACATATATGAACTAGTTATGTATGATCCAATTGAGTTTTGCCTGGCCCAAGACCTTACAGGCATACAGCAGGCCTCTGAACTTGAATGTGTGATCCATTTTACCTGTGCGCTTAACTACTCAATATGCTGTGTTTCCAGTTAGATTTGAGGCATAAAATGATGCTGGGCCAGGCCAAAGTCAGGTTTCTCATACATATTTACCTACTCATACATACTTACCTACTCAATATGCCGTGTTTCAAATTAGATTTGAGGTATTAAATGATGTTGGATCAGGCTAAAATCACGTTCCTCTCTTAGGGAGTGACCTGTTCTTCATGATGCATTTGTTATTTCTCTGGCCCACCATCAATAAGGCTTTCAATAAGCTTCTGAAACTGCCCCTTTAAATGCATTTCACCTATATGCCCACTGCTCAATATATCATGTTGTGTGCGGGTATTTCTTCTTACGATTAATTTGTGTTCTAGAACAGCATTTCTGTGTTTTTAGTTTTCAAATCTAAGAATATGTTTCCTTACGTTAGAAATGCTGACGAATTCAATCATCATGTACAAATCACGTACAATTGGAACAACTTGAAATAGAAACCATTTACAAAAGGAATGCTTTCATTACATTTTTATTTTTTTTCTACATTCACAAAATCAGTATGGGAATAATGAATAGTTTTTTTGATTTTCCGATTATAATTGTCAATTGAATATCAAATGAACAAATGACACACGGATTGAAACCACTCGACGTGTCGTGATAAAAAGGGAGCACAAATGAACAAAACAAAAACAAATACAAGCCAGGGAAGGGAGCTGGCTGAAAACAAAAGCACATGGAGGAAATCCACTCAACGTGTCGTGATCAAAAAGGGAGCACAAACGAACAAAATAAATGTAAGCCAGGGAAGGGAGCTGGCGGAAAACAAAAGAACAAAAACTAAAAAATATATAGAGAAGAAACAGCTTGGGGAAAACTTGAGAAAGGCCAGAAAGGGCGCAGGAGAAGAGACCTCGAAAAATAGTAGAGCGAGAGAGAGAGAAACGACTGCTCAATAACCGGGTATAAGGCTGGCTGCAAGAGCGAGAGGCAACAAACAACTCAGCAGTGAGGCACTGCAACCGTGCCCATTAAATAGGGGAAGGCACAGCTGCAGGTCCTCACCACTGATTGCGTCTCCCATGAGTATTAGCTTGTGGGTTCCCTCCAGTGGCGACAGGAGGGATGGTCCTGGACCCAGCCCTGACATTACCACGAGTATTAGCTCATGGGTTCCCTCCAGTGGCAACAGGAGGGATGGTCCTGGACCCAGCCCTGACAGAGCCCCCCCTCCTAGGCCCGAGACCCCGTGGGCCCAGAGCGATGGCCCTGTCGCGGTAGAAGCCAGAAATCAGGGCTGGACTCAGGATACGGGACCGGGGAACCCAGGAGCGCTCCTCGGGGCCGTACTCCTTCCAATCGACGAGGAACTGCTCGCGACCCCGGACACGGCGCACGTCCAACAAACGGCGGACGGTGTAGGTGGGGAACCCGCTAACGACACGCGGGGCGGCAGCCTGTGGGCCGCCGCACAGAAATGGCCGAAGGAGAGACACGTGGAACACGAGATGGAGGATGGAGCAATCCTCTAGGTTTACTGTGCGGTGCCTTGCCCCGATTACAAGTCTCACAGGTGGCCACGAAGGACCCGACCGCCTGATCCATCTGAGGCCACCAGAACCTCTGTCTGATAAACTCCAAAGTCCTACATGCCCCAGGGTGGGCCGTGAAACGTGCCGTATGACCCCAGGTAAGGACCTTGCGCTGCACCGCGGTAGGCACGTAAAGACACCCAGGTGGTTCCCCACCAGGACCAGGCTCCTTAGGGAGCTCCTTAAGGACCAGTTTTTCAATGTCCCACTGAATGGGAGCGACCACCACCTCAGGGGAGAGCACGGTCCCGGGGGGGTCGGTCTCGGGATCCGGCTCCCACTGCCTGGACAGGGCGTCGGGCTTCGTGTTTTGTGACCCCGGGCGGTAGGACAGCGTAAACTCAAAGCGGCTAAAAAACAAGGCCCACCTAGCCTGTCTGGGGTTGAGCCGTTTGGCCTGCTGGAGGTAGGACAGGTTTTTATGATCTGACCATACTAGGAAGGGATGGCAGGCCCCCTGGAGCCAGTGGCGCAATTCCTCAAGTGCCAGCTTGACGGCTAATAACTCCTTGTCCCCCACGTTGTACCTCCGCTCATGACCTAAAAGAAGTATTTAGTAAACGTAAAGCCGGCTTCTTACCCATTCACACAGCTCACGACATCTCCATCGATCTCCAGCATAACACTTCTCCTCCTAGGGGGTGGTTGTTTTCATTAGCTTTGCCCGAACGCAAAGCTATGGAGTAATACATCCAGGAATCCCTTGCTGTTGGGATTATTCGGCCGTCCACGTCTCCAGCCGGGGCTGGATTTTTCTTTGTGGGGAAAAAGGACGGGGGGGCTCAGGCCCTGCATTGACTACAGGGGTTTGAACAAAATCACAGTTAAGGACCGTCATCTCCTTCCTCTCATGTCATCCACTTTTGAAGCATTACAGCAGGCGTCGGTTTTCACCAAGTTAGACCTGCGGAGTGCTTACAATCTGTTACGGGTGAGAGAAGGAGATGAGTGGAAAACCGCTTTCATCCTTCTAGAGAATCACCTGTATGTCAAGCGAGAGAAATCAGTTTTCCATGCTGAAGAGGTTTCATTTCTAGGGTTCGTGGTTTCGAAAAACTAGCTGGCCATGAATACAGCTAAAACTCGCGCTGTAGCCCATTGGCCCACTCCCACGTCGGTACGCCTTGTTCAACGCTTCCTTGGTTTCGCCAACTTTTACAGACGCTTTATCAAGGGCTACAGTTCCTTAGCTGCCCCTCTCTTCGCTCTCACCAGTAAGAAAACGGAGAGGTTCGTATGGACCCCTGAGGCTCAAAAGGCGTTTGAGGACCTTAAGAAATGCTTCATAGGGGCTCCGGTTTTGCGAGTGCCCGACCCTGAGTTACCCTTCATCGTAGAAACCGACGCGTCCGACATGGGAGTAGGGGCCATCCTGTCCCAACGGGTGGGCGAGCCACCGCGATTGCACCCGTGCGCTTACTTCTCGCATCGTTTTACCCCCGCAGAAGTAAGCGCACGGGTGCAATCGCGGTGGCTCGCCCACCCGTTGGGACAGGATGGCCCCTACTCCCATGTTTTCTTACTAGTGAGAGCAAAGAGAGGGGCAGCTAAGGAACTGTAGCCCTTGATAAAGCGTCTGTAAAAGTTGGCGAAACCAAGGAAGCGTTGAACAAGGCGTACCGACGTGGGAGTGGGCCAATGGGCTACAGCGCGAGTTTTAGCTGGATCCATGGCCAGCTGGTTTTTCGAAACCACGAACCCTAGAAATGACACCTCTTCAGCATGGAAAACTGATTTCTCTAGCTTGACGTACAGGTGATTCTCTAGAAGAGGTGAGGGTGTGATGAAAGCGGTTTTCCACTCATCTCCTTCTCTCACCCGTAACAGGTTGTAAGCACTCCTCAGGTCTAAACTTGGTGCAAACCGATGCCTGCTGTAATGCTTCAAAAGTGGATGACATGATAGGAAGGAGATGACGGTCCTTAACTGTGATTTTGTTCAAACCCCTGTAGTCAATGCAGGTCCTGAGCCCCCCGTCCTTTTTCCCCACAAAGAAAAATCCAGCCACGGCTGGAGACGTGGACGGCCGAATAATCCCAACAGCAAGGGATTCCTGGATGTATTACTCCATAGCTTTGCGTTCGGGCAAAGCTAATGAAAACAACCACCCCCTAGGAGGAGAAGTACCGGGGAGGAGATCGATGGAGATGTCGTGAGCTCTGGGAATGGGTAAGAAGCCGGCTTTACGTTTACTAAATACTTCTTTTAGGTCATATGCGACAGGGACCTTATCAAGGCCCTTGATCTCTCCCTGGCCTTTCCCTTGGGGTGTCCGGAGAGGAGTCAAGCATGACTTCCCACACACCCCACCCCAACGACTGATGGTAAGATTAAGCCAATCTATGTCTGGGTTATGGCATTGGAGCCAAGGGGAGCCCAAAATAAGTCGGAGACTGGGTGCTGCTATAACGTAGGGGGTGATGGTTTCATGGTGAGTACCTATTTCAACAAACAGAGGAACATTTTGGTGGGTGATTTGTCCAGAGGTAAGCACACAACCATCGACTGCAGATACCGAGAGCGGTTTGTCCAAGGGGACCAGGGGAATAGCGAGAGACGACACAAGAGAGGCGTCGATGAAATTACCCGCGGCACCCGAGTCGACTAACGCCAGCAGCCTATGTTCACTGGACCCCCTCCATGAGATGACCACCTGGGGAGTTAGACCTGAAGCAGGGGAATAGCTGTCATGACCCATTGGGTGTACCCTATTCACCGATGGGTCTGCTCTTTTCCCTGCAGTTCGGGGCAGTTAGCGATTTTGTGTTCAGGGTCCCCACAATAAAGGCACCTACCCCCGCGTAAGCGATCTTGCCTCTCCACTCTTGAGAGACGCGTGTGTCCCAACTCCATGGGCTGTTCGCTTTTCTCCTCGGTCTCGGTCGCTGTTTTGCGCAAAGGGGGGGGGGGGGGTCATTGGATGGGACATGTTTACCCTGTGATCGCCGGTGTTGTCTACAGTTGCGTAGGCGATTGTCGATTCTGATGGTGAGTTCGATCATGCTGTCGAGGTCAGCAGGAGGGTCCCTGAGGGACAACTCGTCTTTGATTACCTCGCTCAACCCCTCTGTATATATGGCCCCTAAAGCCTCTGATCCCCAATCGCTTTCTGCCGCCAGGGTATGGAATTGTAGGGAGTACTCAGCAACCGTTAAATTGCCCTGGCGCATACGCAATAATTTTGATCCTGTTAGGCCGCCGGATGCGGGGTGGTAAAACGCCTGCCACATAACCTGTGAGAAGCGGTCAAATGTCGCGCAGGCTGTTTCTCCCACACGGGGGTGGCCCACTGTAATGCCTTTCCTGAGAGCAGAGCCATTACGTATGCGACTTTGGACCGTTCAGAAGGAAAACGTGAAGGTTGTTGCTCGAATATAAGGGAGTATTGGAGCAAAAACCCCCTGCAATCATCGGGATCACCGTTGTACCGCGCAGGAGCAGGCAGTACAGGCTCGCAACGAGCAATGTTGGCTGACTCGGGTGATGCGGCGAGAGCGAGAGCGCTAGGGGAAGCGTTAGATTGACTAGCTCCCTGGACAGCGGTAGAGATGTTTTGCAGCTGAGCTAGGATCTGTTGTAACGCCTGTTCGTGCCTACCGATAGCCTGTCCTTGCATAGCGAGAGCTGATCTCAACTCGCCGATATCTAGAGGGTTTGCCGGGTCCATAGTTGAGGCGGAGTTGTTCTGTAACGCGAACCCCCAGGGAACAGGGGACTCGCTGGGTTTTTGTAGGAGATGAACCCAGGGGCAAAACCCAAAAGAAAACACGACAAACTGAGACCTCTGCCACTAAGCGGGAAACGCGGAAAAAGAAAACTGAGTAAAAACTCAGAAAACGAAAACAAAAAACACACGGAGGAAACCATTCGATGTGTCGTGATAAAAAGGGAGCACAAACGAACAAAATAAATGTAAGCCAGGGAAGGGAGCTGGCTGAAAACAAAAGAACAAAAACTAAAAAATATATAGAGAAGAAACAGCTTGGGGAAAACTTGAGAAAGGCCAGAAAGGGCGCAGGAGAAGAGACCTTGAAAAATAGTAGAGAGAGAGAGAGAAACGACTGCAAAACAAAAATCCAGAAAAATACATTGTATGATTTTTAAATAATTAATTTCCATTTTATTGTGTGAAATAAGTATTTGATAACCTATCAACCAGTAAGAATTTTGGCTCTCACAGACATGTTACTTCTTCTTTAAGAAGCCCTCCTGTTCTCCACTCATTACCTGTATTAACTGCACCTGTTTGAACGTGTTACCTGTATAAGACACCTGTCCACAAACTCAATCAGTCAGACTCCAACATCTCCACAATGCCCAAGACCAGAGAGCTGTGTAAGGACAGGGATAAAATTGTAGACCTGCACAAGGCTGGGATGGGCTACAGGACAACAGGCAAGCAGCTTGGTGAGAAGGCAACAACTGTTGGTGCAATTATTAGAAAATGGAAGAAATGCAAAATAACGGAAAATCTCCCTCGGTCTGGGGCGCCATGCAAGATCTCACCTCGTGGAGCATCAATGATCTTGAGGAAGGTGAGGAATGAGCCCAGAACTACACAGCAGGACCTGGTCAATGACCTGAATAGAGCTGGGACCACAGTTTCAAAGAAAACAATCAGTAACACTCTACGCCGTCAAGGATTAAAATCCTGCAGTGCACGCAATGTGCCCTTCCTCAAGCCAACGCATGTCAAAGCCCGTCTGAAGTTTGCACATGACCATCTGAATGATCCAGAGGAGGATTGGGAGAAGGTCATGTGGTCTGATGAGACAAATAGAACCTATTGGTTTAAACTCCACTCGTCAAGTTTGGAGGAAAAAGAATGATGAGTACAACCCCAAGAACACCATCCCAACTGTGAAGCATGGCGGTGGAAACGTCATTCTTTGGGGATGCTTTTCTGCAAAGGGGACAGGATGACTGCACCGTATTGTGGGAAGGATGGATGGGGCCAGGTATCGTGAGATTTTGGCCAACAACCTCCTTCCCTCAGTAAGAGC
The DNA here is from genome assembly GCF_052324685.1 of Brachyhypopomus gauderio. Taxonomy (NCBI): domain Eukaryota; kingdom Metazoa; phylum Chordata; class Actinopteri; order Gymnotiformes; family Hypopomidae; genus Brachyhypopomus; species Brachyhypopomus gauderio. Next base: position 281,413 of record NW_027506996.1, read on the forward strand.
ACTGAAGATGGGTCGTGGCTGGGTCTTCCAGCATGATAACGACCCAAAACTGGCCTAGCCAGTCTCCAGACCTGAATCCAATAGAAAATCTTTGGAGGGAGCTTAAAGTCCGTGTGGCCCAGCGACAGCCACGAAACCTGAAGGCTCTGGAGGAGATCTGTATGGAAGAGTGGGCCAAAATCCCTGCTGCAGTGTGTGCAAACCTTGTCAAGAACTACAGGAAACGTCTCATCTCTGTAATTGCAAACAAAGGTTTCTGTACCAAATATTAAGTTTCTTTTTCTGGTGTATCAAATACTTATTTCACACAATAAAATGGAAATTAATTATTTAAAAATCATACAATGTATTTTTCTGAATTTTTGTTTTAGAAATGAAATGAAATGAAATGTGCCATATTTTGTCAATTGTGATTTTTACACCCCAATCGAAATTTGTCCTCCGCTTTTAACCCATCTGTGCAGTCAGAACACACACACACACTAGTGATTACTAGGGGCTGTGGATCACACGTGCCCAGAGCGGTGGGCAGCCCTAGCCCGGCGCCCGGGGAGCAGTTGGGGTTAGGTGCCTTGCTCAAGGGCACCTCAGTCATGGCCTGTCTGGGAATCGAACCCACGACCCTCCGGTCACAAGTCCAGTTCCCTAACCGCCAGGCCATGACTGCCCTAGACTGCCATAGATTCCATCACTCACAGTTGAAGAGTACCTATGATCAAAATTACAGTCTTCTACATGCTTTGCAAGTGGGAAAACCTGAAAAATCAGCAGTGTATCAAATACTTGTTCTCCCCACTGTAGACTGTGGTGCGCTGGAGGAAGAGGACGAGGGCAGCGGGCGCAGGTGGGATGCGGCAGCCGAAGAACTGCAGGGGCTGGGCCGGCTCTGGCTCGGCCGCACTGTCTTTCCCTGGCCGATGAGGAAGGTCAGCTTAGGCCTGTTTGGTGCTTCCGGGATGGCCGTGGGCCGCACGGGTTGAGATGCGGAGAAAGAGAGAGACGATCCAGGGCCCGTCTTCGAGACGCTGCTGCTGTTGCTGCTGCCAGGCTTTGAGCCACCGTGGTCCTCCTTCACGGGAGAGTTATTCTGCAAAGTGAACAGCGGTCAGTTATGGGAAATCTGAATATCAGGAACAGAAAGTAAGAGTTTAACAGTGTAAACAAACAAAACACAGCCCTCTCAATTATACTAGTGAACAATAACAACCAGTTCCCAGTCAGATTTCCTGGCATGGTGCAGTGATGTGGTGATACCTTCGCCATGTGAGGAGGAAGCTGTGGACCGATGAAGGAGGTGGAGGTGTACTGAGGCCCGTTCACCTTGGCCGTGCTGACCGGGTGAGGGGAGCAATGACCGGGACCACAGGTCACAGAGTTACAGTCTCCGTTTTTAAGATCTGTTGACCTAAAAATGATGGATGGGGGGGGATAAAAGTGTATAAAATGCCTTTTTAAATATTCCACTATTCAAAAATCTGGAGCTGGTTTAAACGTTAGGTTGAAATTACCGCATGTAGAACAGTAAGTATGCCTGTTGGTTCAGCACTGATCGTATGTCACTTACATATACTGATGCATCATTCATCTCATACCACTGCTCATTACTAGTTTGTAATGTATAATTGAAACTTGGAAAGAAAGTTGACCCTTATGCACCTGAGTGACATTAAGTTGGTAATAGTCCTCAGTAGTAGGTCGCTTGGCGCTGGGTGAAGACCTGTCTGGGTCGGAGCTGAGGCGTCGCACACACTTCCGCTCCTCACGCGCTCGTCTGCCTTCTCTAGATCCTGGCGCACCAGACAGAGACGCCATCACATCTTCCCTGCAGTCATCGCCGTTGGGCACAAAGGTGTCCGCGGTTGCCACAGGCCTTTCTAAAGCCACGTGCCCGTCGCCCCCTGTGAGCAGAGGTTGTGGTTGGCCTCTGGGGGCGCCGTGGTGCCTTTCGTCACATGGGTGTCGTGGCAATAGATGGGCTCCTCAGCCGAGGCCATCTGGGTGCGAGGCGTGGTGTCGGTTGGCTTAGCTGGCGTCTCGGGGGCTGAATGGGGCCTGTGCGGAGGCGGGGAGGGGGTCCTCCTTCACGGGAGAGTTATTCTGCAAAGTGAACAGCGGTCAGTTATGGAAAATCTGAATATCATGAACAGAAAGTAAGAGTTTAACAGTGTAAACAAACACAACACAGCCCTCTCAATTATACTAGTGAACAATAACAACCAGTTCCCAGTCAGATTTCCTGGCATGGTGCAGTGGGTTGGTGATACCTTCGCCATGTGAGGAGGAAACTGTGGACCGATGAAGGAGGTGGAGGTGTACTGAGGCCCGTTCACCTTGGCCGTGCTGACCGGGCGAGGGGAGCAATGACCGGGACCATGGGTCACAGAGTTACAGTCAATAAAAGTGTATAAAATGCCTTTCTAAATATTCCACTATTCAAAAATCTGGAGCTGGTTTAAACATTAGGTTGAACTTACCGGATGTAGAACAGTAAGTATGCTTGTTGGCTCAGCACTGATCGTATGTCATTTACAGATACTGATCCATCGTTCATCTCATACCACTGCTCATTACCAGACTGAAATAAAAACATTATTCCATCCATTAGCTAGAGTAGAAACTCAGTGCAAAAACGTAGAGAATGCTGAAACCGTGCAGCACATCAAACCTTCACATAGCAGTAGTAGTGTCCGGCGTGGCAGCTAATCCCGGAGTGGACCAGCACAGCGTACAGGCCGTAGAGCTGTGGCTCTCCGTGGGACTGTGACATGAACGGACGCATGTCCAGATACTCTGGGTACCTCATGTCCTGCACAGGGGGACAGAGAACAGTTGTGCAACGGCATAGATCACGTGAAACGACTAAGGAAAGTGTACAACAGTGCGGCAGAATTAAGTACGGTGGCCAAACCTTTGCAATTTTGTCTCCGTTGAAGTGAGCGAAGCGCTTTAGAGCAATGGTGAGGACATTGGAGCTACGGTGGACGGTAAAATCTCTGAGGCTTGAACCATTTTCTTACATCTACAAACACAACCAAATTCACAATGAGGACAGAAAAGATAATAGGCAACACAGACCACAGTAAATTCATCACTAGTGGTCCCATGACAACAAATAGAGCTTGGTTTATCTCCAGAGATAAACCGGTGTGCCTCATACTTATCCAAGATAGTCTTGCCGTGTGTTAAGGGACAGAAGTAAAGGGCACCTTGAAGAAGTTGATGAGGTGGTTTCAGAGAAGCGAAAACACACCTCATATAGTACAGAAATGTACAGACGACATTTATAAACACAACTATTCGTACGCCTTGCTGGGGGGGGTGGCGAATGCATTTGGGTGTCTGCTACCTGTTTGTTGTTGCCATAAAGGCAATCCCCTGCATTGTTTTGAGATTGTGGTGCGCGATTTCAAAATAAGAGCGGATAGCGCGAAGACAGGGACGAAAAGTGCGGCATGAAACAGACGCTTAATGAGGCGCAAATGTGCTCTGGGGACGGACACACAGCAGGTAATGGGAGAGATGGCGAAGGGGTCGTTAGTGACGGGGCGAGTGCAAGGAGACCTGGTCACAACATAAAACTGGGAGGGGGGAAAAAAAGGTGTTAGTGGCTCATGCAAGAGGACGCAATTTGGGGGGGGGGGGGGGGGGGGGGTTGAACAGTGAAGTTACCAGAGTGCCGTGTATCTCCAAGCGGCTCAAGTTTAGGAAGTCTAGAAACTTTGGGAGTTCCCCATCCAACTACAAACAGAAGTAAAATGACGCATTTGTAAAAACTCCACCAAAACACAAAAGGCAGGTTATGGAAAAACCGAGGTCAGATTAGGGATTCTTTGGAGTAGACTTCCATGTCGGTTTCACCGTAGTTATAAGGTAGCATATTGTTTTCTACAAGCACAATTGGAATTATAAATGCTACAAAAAATAAATTATACATTGTGTAAAACAAAAAAACAGTGAAGTCCAGTGAGTGTCACGTGTTTCAGTGCTGCTGAAGTTTGGCTAGAACTTTCACCTGGTGGAGGTGGTGGAGTGGGGCTCTAGGTGGAGACCTAAACCATCAGAGGTTCAACCCTGTTGTTTCTCCACCTCAGACGCAGTTTCCTCCTCTTCTTTTTGACCTGGTCTGCTGGCCCTGAGGAGGAGATAAAGCCTTTTAGCAGCCTAGATTAGGTTGCCAACGATCTGTTTCCCAGGGTGTCTCAGTTCTGCTGACTGTTTAATGACCCTAATTAAATAGCAATTGTAGTTTTTATTAAAGCCATCATTTTAAGTGTTAATTCAGGTTAATATCTAAAGCAAGGCTATCAAGTTCTACTGGTAGAAGCCCGCAGCTCTGTATAACTTAGTGCGCGACATGTTTTAACATTAGTGATTAATTTCATCAGCTAATCAAGTGTTTGCTGAGGTGAGTCAGGTGTGTTAAGAGGGGAAAATGCTGAGGGATGCATTGCAGATCAGAAAAGAGCGTGGACCTAGGGGACTAGAGTGTGGACTTAGGGGACTAGAGCGTGGACTTAGGGGACTAGAGCGTGGACTTAGGGGACTAGAGCGTGGGCCTAGGGGACTAGAGCGTGCGCCTAGGGGACTAGAGCGTGGGCCTAGGGGACTAGAGCGTGGGCCTAGAGTGTGGGCCTAGGGGACTAGAGGGTGGGCCTAGGGGACTAGAGGGTGGGCCTAGGGGACTAGAGCGTGGGCCTAAGGGGACTAGAGGGTGGGCCTAAGGGGACTAGAGCGTGGGCCTAGGGGACTAGAGCGTGGGCCTAAGGGGACTAGAGCGTGGGCCTAAGGGGACTAGAGCGTGGGCCTAAGGGGACTAGAGCGTGGGCCTAAGGGGACTAGAGCGTGGGCCTAAGGGGACTAGAGCGTGGGCCTAAGGGGACTAGAGCGTGGGCCTAGGGGACTAGAGTGTGGGCCTAGGGGACTAGAGTGTGGGCCTAGAGTGTGGGCCTAGGGGACTAGAGCGTGGGCCTAGGGGACTAGAGCGTGGGCCTAGGGGACTAGAGCGTGGGTCTAGGGGACTAGAGCGTGGGCCTAGGGGGCTAGAGCGTGGGCCTAGGATACTGGTACTACCAAGATAAAGGAGATAAGTAATCACTTTAAAACAACTTAATACATTTTATTTGGATCATATGAAACATTCTGACCTGATTTGGTGCTCTCAACATCCTCCTCCTCTGGTTTGCTTCTGCAATCCAGAGCGCCGCCCTGCAGGGCGTCCTCTCCCTTTCCCATCTCCTTATTGTCCTCCTGAAATAATTTACTAAATTAACTGAAGTTTGAACAGCGGTCTAATTAAGAGGACAGTCAGGAACATTGAGGCACATTAAACACCTCATTGGCTGGGAGGGAAACCTGCCTCATGAACAACACTGTTTATTGGCTGGATGGGGCTGGGCATGTTGGCACCCTCCTCCTCCTCCTTCTTCTCCTCCACTCGCCTCTCTTCCTGCTCCGCCTCCTCACGCTCTTTTCTGTCCCTACAGGAAGAGTAAACCCTTCAAAATATATATTTCACCAGAACCAACACAGTACTGTCTCTCTCACACACACGGTTTCCTGACCTCTCTTCCCGTATTATCCGCACTCGTTCCGCTCGCTCCTTCCTGTCTTGCTCCTCCCAGGCCCGCTGCTTGGCCGTGTCCCTCTGCACACGCTCAGAGATCGCCTCGTAGTCCTCGGCGATGTTGCTCAGGAGCCATTTCAGGCCTCTCCTGATGGACTTGTCCACCGTCCGGCCGTAGCCCAACACCGCCGAGCACGGCTCCTGGTGAGGTCAGCACAAGTTCAGCCTCGTCTCGTTGGCTTGTTTTCTCAAAGGTACAGCTGGATTGTACCCCCCCCAAGGAAAACCTTGTAGGCTACCAAGTTTCTCCCCACTGTGAAGATGCTCACTGAATAAATACTCACAAGCTGACAGCGACATTTTTGCTCATTGACCAGCTTCTCCAGTGATAGGCTCTCAATGATGTCGGCTTCAGGCAATGCTCCTTCCTGGTCCTGCTTATTGGCCAGTCTGGGGGGGGGGGGGTATAGAGTGAGCTGTGTGTGTACGCCAAGTGAAAGCTCTCACAAACACATGACTCAAGGTCTGCACTTCAGAGCACTGAAGAGGGGTGTGTGTGTGTGCATGTATGTGCCTAACACGGACAAAACACAAACAACACCGGACAACCAATACATCCTCATGGTGTCTGCCGTCTGCGATGTTGTGTCTCGTGATGTCTGTTACCAAAATATCACGTTGGAGAACCATCTATGACAGGAGATGTCATGTGGAAGATCTAAGGTCTGTGCTGCTCACAGTGACGTTGTAGGAACTATGGTGTGCAGGGGTGCTCTGAAGGCTGCGAGGAGGTGCAGGAAACGAGACGCGTGTGAGACGTAACGAGAGACGTGCCACTCACACTAGGACGGGCTTGCCGGCGATTCGAGGGTGTCCGAGGACCTCGGCCATGGTGGCTCTGGTCTCATGGATCCGCTGGATGTCGCTGGAGTCCACCACGAACACCACGCCGTGCGACTCTGAGTAATAGTTCTCCCAGATGCCGCGGATGCGCTTCCCGCCGCCGAGGTCGAAGATGGTCACCTGGAACTTGCCTCGTTTCAGGTCCACCTTGGAGAAGCCCACCGTGGGGGCCACATTGACTGGGTTCTCTGAGGGAGAGACATGCGTTACTGTGAGACTACGGTGCGCTTAGCGACCCGCAGTAGCTTTAACCTTGGAGCGAGCTGAACTTGTACCGACTCCGAGAGCGAGACTGGAGAGTTTCAGCCTTTACCCAGAGCTTTACTGCTCATCTCATTAGCGTCCGTCTACATCACACCCTGCTCAAGGCTCTATATCTAACAGGGCATTGCATTGAAGAATATTTAGCTGCTTCTGTCTACTGGGCCAACACAAGACAATGAGACCTGCAGGGGTGGTACGTGCTCGTTACTGTGAGATATGTTGAATGCTAAAATGTTGGGAAACAAAAGCAAACTACTGTACTTTAGAGCCACGCCTTAAAACACATTACAATATTTAGAAGACCTTTTATATATTTAGAAGAAAAGATAGACTTTGAAAAAGAAGAGAATAATAAGTAAATAAAAGCAAGAAATTGCAGTTACAAATGACAAACCAGTATATTAATCACGATATGCTGTATGAAAGGGTGGGTATAAAACACTATGGCATCTGCACCTTGCCATTAGGAGTTTAAGGTGATGGATGAATGGCATACCACACACACACTCACACACACTCAGTGTAGCCTCACCTCCCTGAATGCCCCGCACGGTTGCAGTCTTGCCAGCGTTGTCCAGGCCCACCATCAACAACGTCACCTTCCTGTGAGCACACACAAGCACAACGCTCAATGACTCAGGCTGCGTGTGGGCACAGCCCCGTGAAATGTTCTGGCCCAGGACTGCCACAGTGTGTTGGGATTAGCTGGGGATTTGCACTTTAGTCCTGAAGGATTAGTGGCCAGGTTGTTGGAGGGCAGTGTTAGTGTTTAGCATTCGGTGACACTAAATTAGCAGTAGGCAGCAAGCTTTATCACCGACTTTAGAGTACTCTTTACGTTGGGGTTGTGGTTTGAGCTGTATACTCAATCAAGGGAAGGACTCTGGGTCTTCCACATCTTAGTGTATAGCTGCAACTGGGATTAACTAATATTTGGCCCAATTCACTCTCACCGTAAAACAACTTACACCAGGAAACAGTAGAACAGGCGTACTCAACTAAATTTGTCCGCGGTCCAATTTTGGCAGATACCTGCGAACGTAAGAACCGTGACGGAGTGTTTTTTCAATAGCCAGGGCTCTCAAGTCTCACGCATTGAGCGTGTGACACACGCATTTGACCGTCTTCACACGCTCACACGCCACACTTCCGATTTCACACGGCGAGAAAAAAAAAAATCTAGTTTATTTACCTCCGATCCATATATATATATATATATATATATATATATATATATATATATATATATATATATATATATATATATATATATATATATATATATATATATAATATATGTCGCCCTCCACTGGCAATCGATCGCGATATACAAACCCCCCCCCCCCCCCCCCCCGACTTTTTTTTGACCGTGTTATATACTATATGACCTAACACAAGGATTGTCTGCCACGGAGGAAATTCAAATGACGGGGGGGGGGGGGCTTTCTTCTTTCATGAAACTTTCTTGTCCCGGGCCCCAGCAAGACTGTCAACTATTCGTACGCCATTGTATATGCTATACAATACTTTGTCTAAATACATAGTACTTAGAAAAACAGATTAAAAAAAAAACAGAAAAACTATTAAGAAAAACAGATTTAAGCTCCTCTACACTGCAATTACGTGGTCGTGCAGATTTATGGACAGTTTATAATCAAAATACACTGACTTACCTTGCAGGCTTACGCCACCTTTTCAGCCAGCTACAGCAGCTCGCCATCTCACTAAACCTTATAATCTAGCTTTATAATCAAGCCTAAATGGTCAAGTATCTAAGAGGTTAGGTGAGTGACAGGCAGGGAACGACACCGTGATCGGTCTGTGTCCCGTTAGGCTGTAGGCTGCTTAAACCCTCCAAAACACTTAACTAACTAACTTAACTAACAGGTAAACTAAATACAATTTAAACACAGATATTTAAAAAAGAAAGGTAATTACAGATATATACAGAAAAACAGTTGGTTTTGATATAGTATGTATTAAACTTGGTCGATCCACGATCGTTAAAGGTAGCGCTAGCTAACTTTAGAATCCAAACAAGACGCTTTGGTTGCTGTTTACGCAGCGTTCTCTGGCTGCTATGGCTGCAGGTGATTTCATACGTTCTGTCCCGCTGGCACGACCGTCCATCTCGGCAGTAGCGCCCCTAGTGGACGGTGTGAGGATGTCAGGCCCAACACCTCACACGTCTCGGTAGCCGCTAAGCGATACAAGAGTAGTTTAGTAACTTTTATTCTGTGAAAAGAAACCGATTACATTGCATACTTGGAGTCGAGGTCCAGTTTTTGTAACCTTCCTACACTCTTCAGTGACAAGTTATGATCAGTGGGATTCATTTTGGAATAAACAAAAACATTTTATACTTTCATATATGCATTTTATTATTTTTTTAGGACAAACATTTTGATATAAACCCTTGAACCCATCCCAATTATATATACCATTTTAATTTTTTTCAAACATTTACACAAGATAGAAAAAAATAACAAATAAGTAAATCACTGTTGCTCTTTGGAACAGTTCTGACATGTTTCTGTTGAGAATATATTTCTTCTCTTCATAATTCTGTTTAAAGAGAAGTCCTTTAGCAGGACACATAACATCAATGCTTTAGGAAGTTGTATGACTGAGACACACACACACACGCGCGCACACATAAGCACACTCTCACACTTTAATAGTTGAACCCGTCAATGAGATGGAAGTGCTAAGAAACAGCTTGGCTTTGTTGCACTGTAAAAAAAACATTTTTTTAACAGATTTATTTATTTATTTATTTATTTATTTATTTATTTGGCCCACCTCTACCCCCCCCCCCCATCTTTGGAGGACAACTTTGTTTTTATGTACAGATTTAAATGGCAATTATAACAATTCTGTATAATATATAGTATAGTGATAACAATATATAGTGATAACAATATGCAAAGTAATAATTATTGGGGTTAGGTGGACCAAGAAAAGAGGGGGAGAGAAATAATAAAAAGGGAAAAGACAAAGAGGTAGGAAAAGAAAGAAGAAGAAAAAGAAAAGAGGAAAAAAAAAAAAAATAATAATAATAATAAAAATAAATAAAACACGCAACCAGCTCAAATGACCACTGCAAAGAAGAACAGAAAGTAAACCAAATACATATAGTACAGATGAGTGCGATGCATGGGTGTGTGTGAGTGTGTGTTTATGTGCAACCTAAAAGTGCAACATAGGATAGATGTATGGAATGTACTTACCAGCAAGGGTGGGTAGCTGCGACAACATTCCCCCAGAGGCCAGAGGCGGGCAGAGAGAGACCCGGGAACCCCACCCGCCCACGGCCCCCCACGGAGCGGTGGAGTACCAGAGCCGCACTTCCCAGAAACCCTCACATGCCCGCCCCCGCAGGCGGGAGAGAGAGACCCTGGACAGCGCCCCACCAGTCAAGGAGCGCAGGTCCAGGGGAACCAGAGGGAACAGAGCGCCTCCCCCCCAGGAAGCCCCCCCCCCCCCCCAGGGGCCAGCGGCAAAGCCACGGCGCCACGCGCCCGGAAAGCCACCCACCACCCGGCCGCCCCATACCACCACCGCCCAGGGGAGCGGGCCAACCGCCCCTATGCCGGGAGGCCAAGCCGGACTCCGGAGCCCCAAGGCGCCCCCCCTCTGGAGTGGTGCAGTAATCTCAGGGGAGCATCCGGGAGTGAACCGGGCACGACCAGCCCCGACCCAGAACCAGCTGTCCTCACCCATACACTCAAATTCACATTACATTCGCCCCTATACACCCCTACCATGCACACACCCACCCCCATACACATATACATACACTCAAATTCACCCTCACACCTCCAAACCTGGCCATATATCCCCTCCCTCCAACACGTACTCATTCATCCACCTATTCAGAAACAAGAAGAAAACAAGGACAAAGACACACACTTATCCAGACTAGCACACCCTCTGCGGCAGGGGCAAATGGCTGGACCAGCAAGGACCGGTAGTGGTCCTAGGAAGCCACCAGCCCAGTCCCGTGCCAGCGACCCCCCCCCCCCCCCCCCCCCGCCCCGGCAGGGAGCAGGAAGCGGGTGAAGGAAGGCCTTCCCACCCCTCCACCCCCAATGTTGTGTGTAGGTGTTGGTGTATATGCATGTGTAGTAGTGTGTGATACTATGGTGCAGTTAAAATTGAGGAGACAGGTGCTAGGACAAACGTGAGTGCATGTCCACACCGTCCCCTCAAAGGCCCTCAATGTCTAAAGTGCAGTAAAAACTGAGGGACAGACAGTGGTGAGGAGACGGGTGAACCATGGCAGCAGGCCCACCTCGTCAACCTCTGGGTACATGCCTGTCCCCAGAATCCTAAATGAACAAGGATGTGTGTGTGTGTGTGTGTGTGTGTGGGGGGGGTGGGTGGGTGGGAATGCTTAGGTCCAGAGGAAAGGGTCCTCTGGAAGAGGAGAGCCAGCTTGCTAGCTGGCTCATTGAGCACCGAACTTCATTGCCCCCCCAGCTCAAGGCAGGGAGCGGTCGACCGGGGGAGACCAGGGCGGCAACCCTCCCCACCACAGAGGTGGGACCAAGTCAGTGTTTTGCAAGTCTCAAGTAAGTCCAAGTCTTTATCCTCAAGTCCCGAGTCAAGTCTCAAGCAAAGACAATCAACTCAAGTCAAGTCTCGAGTCAAGACAGGCAACCGTCAAGTCAAGTCCCAAGTCTGAAACTTGGAATTTCAAGTCCTTTCGAGTCTTTTTTTTTTTTACAGGCACCAACGCTTTACGAATGCTACGCTGATGCGTTTACTCGTTTTGTTGGTGTCCGCCAGCCAAAAGATGACAGATCATTTACATTTTATCTTCTCTTAATTACATAAATGTACTTAAACAAGAATGTTTCATTACATCATTTTACACGAAAATAGCAAGCTTCATCGTAAGCAAGATGCTGTCATTACGAATGATTATTCTAAACATTTGGATAAAATGTTTAAATATAGACTAAATAAAAGGTTAGGGTTATTTTTTCATTGTTTTCTGTTATTGTGGGGTCACGGTGTAGGCTACTATTGTTACCTGGAGATTCAGTGGGGTCACATATTCTGATGGCTGCCGTCAGAATTGATGACCCCAGTTAAAAAGGCTCACCTGTACATCCCATTCATGATTTCTTTGTTGGCTGCAATGGTGAGGGGATGGTAAATCTTGTTTAAGTACATTTATGTAATTAAGAGACGATAAATGTAAATATAAACATCTGTCATATTCTGGCTCGTGGACACCAACAAAACGAGTAAAGAAAGTGCATCAGCGTAGTTTACGTAGCATTCGTAAAGCATTTGTGCCTCTGAACAGAAACTGTGAAATAGCGCCCCCTGTGGTCACAAAACTCGACGGTCACAGAATCTGGTGTAACGCTGGTCTGCGTCAGAAGGACGGAAATGAAATTAATGGGGCGCACTTTATAAATATTAATATGCATTTTAAAAGATTTGGGGTAAAAAAAAAAAATCAAGTCTTTGCAAGTAAACAGGTTCAAGTCCAATTCAAGTCCCAAGTTATTGGTGTAAAAGTCCAAGTCAAGTCTAAGTCTCTGAATATTTTTTCAAGTCAAGTCAAAAGTCTTAATATTAATGACTCGAGTCTGACTCGAGTCCAAGTCATGTGACTCGAGTCCCCACCTCTGCCCCACCACCACATCCAAGCCCGGATCCACACCACCCCCACCACAGAGAGCAGCCGGTCCGCACATCCACATACACCTAGACACACATTTCCTTCATACACGTATGCATTCACACACATTTAACCCATAAATATATACATATATACACATATACATACATACATCCATCCATATATATAAATATATACATACACATACATACATATATACATATATATCTACACATACATATACACCCACACACGCTTGTCCCATATACACCACACCCCTGTGTATGCACCCACAACCATACCAATCGCACAGTGATCAAACGATGACAGACATCAACAGTATTGAGGACATGCTGGTCGGAGTCCGGAACCCTACCTCCCGGCCCACCCCAGACATCCCCATCATCCACCACCCCACTCCCACCACCCAGGCACCTCGGAGCCCCAAGGCCCAGACCCAACGCCCCGACCCAGGCCGACCGACCCACCCCACCCAGCGGCGCAACCGCAGCGGCGCAGGTCCCCCCGCACGGGCAGGGCCCCAGCTCGGGGTCGGGGGGCCCCAGGCACCAGGCCCCAGGTCCCGCCACCAGGCCCCACAGGGGAGGCCAGCCACCCCGCCAAGGGCCAGCATCTGCTCCCCCCACGCCCCGGCCCCACACCCCAGAGCCCAGAGGGAGCGCCACCCAAGCCCCCCCCACCACCGCCCGACAGGGCAAGCACATGTCATCCCAGGTCGGCAGCCCCGGCCCCCCCGCCCCGAAAGTGGCCGGCACGAGCAGTCTCCCCGGGGTCGACCCCCAGCCACCAACCGGCCCTCCGGGAGCTGAAGTCCCCGCCAACCACCCCAACTAGCTAATGGAACTGATCAGTGGGAACCAAAGAGAATTAAATTCCTCCAACTGGTCTTTAGAGGAAGCAGACATTCTCTCCAGACAGATGTGATCGAGTAATACATTTTTGTAATGAGTAATATGCAGGCGCTTTTTCGTTTTCCAATTGATAAGAATGGTTTTCTTGGCGATGCATAGGGCAGTGAGAACTATGTGTGATATGTCTGCCTCTGTATCTAATTCACTGACGTCTCCTAAGATGCACAGTCTGGGGGAAGTTGGGATGCAGCTTTTAAGCCCCGTGGACAATTCTACACATACCTTCTGCCAGAATTCCTTAACAGGCCTACAATCCCATATAGCATGCATATAGTTATCAATTATATTGCCTGTACAGTGGGTACATATGTTTGATTGTGCTAGGCCCATTTGGAACATCCTTTGTCCTGTATAGTGTGTTCTATGAAGGACTTTGTATTGTATAAGTTGTAAGTTGGGGCTTTTACTTATTTTGAAGATATTTGTACATATGTCGGTCCAGAAATGTTGATCTGGATTAATAAATAGATCTCGTTCCCATTTGGCTATCGGAAGGGAGATTGAGTCATCAAATTTTAACAATAATTTATACAGTTTTGATAATAATTTAGGAGTATATAGATTTAAAAATTCAGTTATCCATGCTGATATTTCTAAATTCAGTTGATTGCGGTTGAATCTCTGTTGAATGATGGATTTTAATTGTTGATATTCCAGAAATCTACTGTTGTTTATTCCATATTCTGATACAAGTTCCTGGAATGTGACAAAGTTTCCATCTTTAATAACATGTTCTAAATTTTTTATTCCCCTGTCATGCCATGATGAAAAATGTAGTACTTTCTTGTTCTGACAGATGTCTGGATTGTTCCAAATGGGTGTTAGTTTGCATGGGATGAGTGGGGACCGAGTTAATTTAAGGAATTCCCACCAGGCTGTCAGTGAAGTATTTATATTAAGGCTTTTAAAACAGTCCTGACGCTTAATATTAGAGCTAATATTTTAACAGATATTTACTGTAAATCGATACAGTATTTTTCTGTCTTTTTCATAATAAGAGAATATACCTGTAAAATACAGGAAAATGACTTTTTAAAATAAAACTCCTTTAAATATACAGTCAAAGTCTGTAAATTTAAATTACAAGAATTTCTTGTTTTATAACAGGATTGTATATATTTTTAAGGGTCTTGAGTTTTTATTTAGTAGTTATCAGTGTAAAAATGCAGTTTTCAGTGTAAAAACACAGAACAATGCCTTTTTGTTCTTTTGTTCATCGGGTGATGCTCGTGTATCAGCCAGAGAAGGTGTGTCGTATTGTGAAGGCATGTGGGGTCCTGCACAATGTTGCGCACAGGTATGCTGTGCACCCAGCGAACCCAGAGCCAGGACAAATTAATGCGCAGCGCAAATTTTAACCAATTATTTTATTGAGTCGCTGATGCTAGTGAGCGCATCACTGATATTTTTAGGTGCATTATATAATTCTGCCAGTGTGCATTATTCTGACCCCACAACATTTAAAGCTTCACACACGCTATCCCACTCAGACCTTTTGCGCTTTGCCGTAATGCCACAACGTGTCAAACAAACATTTTTTCCGCACCTCTACCTCATTCAGGAGCGCCTCTACTTTCACATTCAGTGAAGTTTCTCAACGCCGGAGCACTAAGCCCCTCTGGGGCGGAGCAGTAACCACAGGGGAGCAGCTGGGAGTGGACGGGGCACGACCAGCCCCCGACCCAGAACCAGCCGTCCTCACTCATACAGTCAAACTCATATATACATTCGCCCCTATACACCCACACAACCCCTTATATACCCCCTATCATCACCCGCACACGTAGACCCTCACACATATACACCTACACGCACATGCACATTCACCCCAACATAAAATCCTCCACACATTCGACCACACCCATATACACTCCTGCGCACATATACACACCCCCAAATGTACCCTCACCCCAATATATTCACACACACCCATATATTCCCCCCCAACATGTACTCCTTCATCTACCTGTACAAAAAGAGACAAGGACAAAGACACACACTCATCCAAACCAACACACCCTCCGCGGCGGGGGTGAATGGCTGGACCAGCAAGGACCGGTAGCAGTCCCAGGACGCCACCAGCCCAGCTCCGCGCTAGTGACCCACCCCCGCTCCAGCAGGGGGCAGGAAACAGGTGAAGGAAGGCCTTCCCACCCCTCCACCCCCAGTGCTGTGTTGTGTGTAGGTGTTGGTGTATATGCATGGCCCACCTCGTCAACCTCTGGATAACATGCCTGCGCCCCAGGATCCTAAATGTACAAGGACTGTGTGTGTGTGTGTGTGTGTGTGTGTGTGTGGGTGGGTGGGTGTATGGTGGGAATGCTTGGGTCCAGAGGAAATGGTCCTCTGGAAGAGGAGAGCCAGCTTGCTAGCTGGCTCATTAGGCACCGAGCTTCACTGCCCCCCCGCCCGAGGCAGAGAGTTGTCGACCCGGGGAGACCAGGGGGACACCACACTCTGCCACCGCATCCAAGCCCAGACCCCCACCACCCCCACCGCAGAGAGCAGCCAAAACACATATTCTCTCTCACACACGCATACACCCACACACATTCATCCCATATATACATCTCCACACACATATACACCCACACACGTTTGTCCTATATACCCAACACACCCATGTAAGCACCCACAACCATACCAATTGCACAGTTATCCAACGACAACAGGCATCAACAGGGTGAAGATGTGTTGGTCTGAGTCCGGAACCCAGCGCCCCCCGGCCTGCCCCAGATCCCCCCAATAGCCACCGCCCCACCCCCACCACCCAGGCATCTCAGAGCCCAAAAGCCCAGACCCGACGCCCCGACACAAGGTCGACCGACCCACCCCACCCAGCGGTGCGCCCGTAGCAGTGCAGGTCCCCCAGCACGGGCAGGACCCCAGCACGGGGTCGGGTGGCCCCAGGCACCAGGCCCTGGGTCTCGCCACCTAACCCCGCAGGGGAGACCAGCCACCCCCCTTAGGGCCAGCACCTGCTCCCTCCGCACCCCCGTCCCTGCACCCCAGAGTCCAGAGGCAGCGCCACCCAAGCACCCCCCACCACCGCCAGCCAGGGCAAACACACAAACATCCCAGGCCGGCAGCCCCGACCCCCCAGCCCAGAAAGTGGCCGGCATGAGCAGTCCCCCCGGAGTCGACCCCCAGCCACCAACCGGCCACCAGGGAGCTGGGGTCTGCACCCGTCCAGCCATGCAACTGTCCATCTGGTCCCTGTGCATGTTTCTGGCATCTTTTTTTTTTTTCCCACCACCACCCCCCTCTTCGGAGGACTATTGATACTTTATTATTTATTGTTTATTCAATCATAAAAACATATATAAATTTAGCACATTTTAAATGGGGGGGAGGGGGGGTATAAAGGGAGAAGAAAAGGGGGGGTGTAAAGGGGGACAGAAACAAAAGGAAGAGGGGGTTATACAGATATATAATATGTATATGGTATAATATAGTGCAATATAGTATATTATAATATAACATAATATAATACAATAATATATAATATACCATATTGCTTATAAAAAGATAGAAATGTACTTTAATCATGAACTTGTGATTTGTTTGCTACAGTTGAATTTGCTTATGTTGTGATGTAATATTTGAGTTAGTTGTGTCTAGATTAAGTCTGTATCTGTATTTATGGTAGGCTCTAAATGTGTATCTGGGGGGATATAATATATTAGAAGATTTTTCCAGTGATTGATGTTTATGTTATTTTTTGTTTTCCAATTCATGAGGATGACTTTTTTGGCAATGACTAGCGACATTAGGATTGTTCTATTGTTTTGTGGTGTTGTGCTAATGGTTGATATGTCCCCTAGTAGGCATAATGAAGGTGTTGGATGAATTTGGGTATTTAGTGCTTGAGATAGATGAGTAGTGACTTCATTTCAAAACAGGTTAACTGGAGTGCAGTGCCACATAGCATGGATATAATTATCAACAGTGTTCTGATTACAGTGTGTACAGTTTGGTGAGTTTGTGAATCCCATTTTATACATTTTGTATGTGGTATAGTGTACTCGGTGGATAACTTTATACTGGATTAGTTGTAAATTAGTATTTGTGATAATGCTATAGTTATTATTACATATCTGTATCCAAAAGTTGGTATTAAAAGTTGATGATAAATCTTCTTCCCATTGCTTATACGGTAGGCTCATGTTAAGATTTAATTGAGATATAATTTTATATATTTTGGATAATGTTTTATTTGCTGTATTAATGTTAAGAAGTTCTGAGATTGGTGTAGAGAGGGCTAGAGTAGTTGGATTGATTTTTGAACTGATGAGTGATCTTAACTGGTGATATTGTAAGAACTGAGTTCTTTCGATTCCGTAATTCTGGGTTATTTGTGGTAGTGACATCAGTGTGGTATTGTTATACAGATGTTTTAGGTGTGTGATTCCCTTATTAGCCCATGATAGATAATTTAATGTTTTTTTATTAATTGTAAAGTCCGGGTTATTTCAGATGGGTGAGTGGATGGTTGGTGTTAGTGCTGAGTTTGTTAGTTTGTGAAAATTCCACCAGGCTGTCAGAGTTGTGGCCACAGTTGTATTATAAAAACATGGGTGATGTTTAATTGTTTGGCTGATAAATGGTAAATTGGATATTTGTATATCTTTACATAGTGCTTGTTCTAAATCAGTCCATGATCTATCTGTACTATTAGGTTTTATCCATTTATCCATTTTGTTTCTGGCATCTTGAGGATTCTTACCATTGTGTTAACCTCTTCCCCTACTCCCAGACCCCTCTCTTCTTGACTTCCATCTGTCTTCCTCCGTTATCCGCTCTGTCTCCCCCAGGCTCATTCCTATGTCTCAACCAGACCCCCCACGTTTGCTCTACTCCTCAATCCTGTTCCCTTGCCCCAACCAGTTTCCTCTCCTGGCTGCCCATTTGGGTCAGAGCACTCCGCGGGGTGGGACACTTCTCACCCTCAGTGTTCCCCTTCCTTGTATTGTTTACCTGTTCCATGTCTGTTCAGCCCCTCGTTTGTCATGTTTCATCTGTGTTGTGTTCCTGTCTTCAATTAGTTTACTCTAGTCTTTGCCAAGTCTGCAGCCATCTATAAAATGAGTGGTTCATAACAAAATGGCAGTGGATTCTGTATATTAATACAAGCTTTTCATGTGTACAACATTTTATATTTGTTTTTATATTTGTTTTATATTTGTTGTTTGTTTTTTCTTAACCCTCATGTTGTCTTGATATTCTGTATATACCCCGTAAAAAATGACCATGGCAAGGAAAAACTCCAGGGAGAGATTAGGAAGAACCCATTCTCCATTGGGCGCCCAGCTAGTAGCAGTCCATTTTTATTGTTCCACATCTAGGCCGAGCAGTCCCTTCAATGTGGATGTTGGGCCTAAATTATGTGTGTGCAGTGTTGTCCTGAATGAGTGTTCATATTTTTGTGAATTCAGATCTTGAACCGTTCAGTTTACAAACAATTAACGTTAATGTGATTTCTGTCACAGCACTTTATCCAATCTTGGATGCACTATAGGAAAAGTCATCAAATTTAGTGTTAAAAAAAGATAATTAAGTGGTTAAATGTGCTCTCTTCAGTTAAATGTGGTGGTGGGTCATTTTTGACCTTTAAGACAACAGAGCTTTTGATTTTTCCACTTGTAGCATGTTGTCTGGCAACCCCCACACAAGCCTTTGTTACTGCCTTGCTGGAAGTTTCCCTATGAATTAATCTGACTCTCCTCATAATCTGTGAGAATCCTAAATTGGCCATTACCAGAGTTTAAGCCCAGACTTAAAATAAGGAGTAGTCTTGTGTCACCACCACGAATAAAGGATCACTGTGCAAGCTGTACTTTATTTATTTTACTATCCACAAATTACTCAAGGACTTGATTACCGTAACAAACACAGGACTCCTGAAATATTTTAACAATACCTGGTAACAGTGGTCAATATATAAACACATAAAGGACTTGATAAAGCAGTTCTTAGGATGCTCTACCCATGCATTTGAAAGGCCTTGGCAGGGCTTTGGAAATTGCTGAGCACATCTGGAACAAAAGGTTGCGACGTCTTTTTCTTGACGATGTAGAAGCCGTTGGTTCAAGGTGTGAAGCTGTAAAATATAATATTTATTAGAACTACAGTAAACTTCATGCTAATTAAATGTTAGAATACTGGTATAACTATGTGCCCCTCTCAGAGCATTCTGACTTACATTCTTGAAGATGTGCAGAGGAGGAGCAAGACTTCTGGCCATCAGGTACCAGACCAGCAGCGCTCCTTGCATTTGATTTCTTGAAGAGGAAACATTAAACAAAACAAACTGACAAACATGAGAACAAGCTATAAAATAACCAAATGTTTCACTGATTTATGGAACAGTGCATGACATCAAATGATTAGTGTAAAACATTATCCCTACCTTCCAGTGAACACAGATTGTAGGTGTCATCCGAGTGATAAAACGGAATCCACCATGCCTTTTCACAACCACAGGCTTAAGAGAGTCCTCTACAAATATCTTTGACTTTGCAAGTGAGCAGCTGAAATTTGACTCTCACATATATTGCCATTCTCACCGATGGAGAATTCCATGATATGGTTTGTCTTTGGCACCAAGGAGAGACTTGCTACTCCAGCCACTTTTGACCCATTGTTGCATGGATTAGCTGAGATAAATTTGTCTTGCTCTTCTGGATGAACATGTATAATATCCTCTTCAGTAGAAAGTGATTTTTGTTCATAGGTTTGCTGAATAATATTTTTACACAGTAGCTCTGAACCTTTCATTCCTTTGATAAATTTAAGAACCCATGAATAGTACATAAATAGCAGTGAATGTCAGAGGACAAACCAGAGTCTTCAGTTGCTTCAAGCAACTCGCTTACAGCTCTGAAGGCCTTAGTCTGGAACTGTGGCCCCTGTGGCTTTTGGTTCTTGTCTCCAAAGTGTGTCTTAGTGGTGAAATTCTGTTTGGAGGTAGTTGAAGCCATATCTTACTAACAAGTCTTACTGGACTGGACTGTTCTGGACCCAAGTGGTCCAGACAGTGGTCCAAGGTGTTGTTTTCAGATGAATATTTGCATTGCATTTGCAAATCAATGTCCCAGAGTCTGGAGGAAGAGTGGAAAGGCACATAATCTTGAGATCTAGTGAGATGCTGGTGTTGGTCAACTGTGTGTTATATCAAGACCAATGTTAGTGCAGCCATCTACCAGGAAATTTTAGAGCACTTCATGTTTCCCTCTGCTGACATGCTTTTTGGAGATGGAGATTTCATTTTCCAGCAGGACTTGGCACCTGTCCACCCTGCCAAAAGTTCCAATACCAGCTTTAATAACCACAGTATCACTGTGCTTGATTGGCCAGCAAACTCGCCTGACCTAAACCCCATAGAGAATCTATGGTGTATTGTCAAGAGGAAGATGAGAGACACCAGACCCAAAAATGTAGAAGAGCTGAAGGCTGCTGTCAAAGCAACCTGGGCTTCCATAACACCTCAGCAGTGCCACAGGCTCATCGCCTCCATGCCATGCCGCCTTGCTGCAGTAATTTGTGCAAAAGGAGCTCAGACCAAGTATTGAGTATGTTTACTGTACATGCCAACATTTCTGAATTAAAAATAATTTTCAGTTGGTTTATATAATATTTATAGATCCTGGAGGTCTCCTGGAAGTTCTCTCCTTTGTCTTGACACATTAGATTTATTGACCTTTATTTGATTCACCATCTAATCTTTTAAACTTTTTAACTGCTTAAGTAAGAAAACAAAAGAATAACGTGAATGCAAATGAAATAAATCAAAAGATGTACAGTTGGAGAACAAACAGCAAGGGTCACATTAGCTGAGTGGACATTACTTGAACTTGTTACCCCATTTGAAGAACAGATACCATATTGTATTTTACACTACTGTTGGTTATTGGCGAGGTTTATATGCTGCATATGAGACTTAAAAGGCTAGTACTTCTCATTCCATGATGCTGGATGGCACTGTCAAGCTATAGCAAAAATATCTTTTTATTTCATAATTCAATAACTTGACTAAATATTGTCCAATGAGGACAAGCAAAGAGTCCTCCAAGCACTTCTGGGAAGTTTGTTTACTTGGTGGTGATTTAAAACCTGTGGCACTTTTGAAATGAAGAGTTTTTAGGATGTAGAATTATTCTGCCTTAGGGTTGTAAGAAGTCTGAGGGCACCAATGAAATTTATGACCCCCTCTTGTTCCTGGTAGGGATGTTGAACCCTGCCTTTGAAGGTGGTGATAAGCTTATGGTGTTTAGGTTCATCCTAATTTATGGCTGGGTGATTGAGTAACCATGGAGCCAAAGTTGCTTTGACCTTGAAAACTGATGGTAAGATGGTAAAACTCCTTGCGGATGGTATTCATATGGGCCCATTTGCCTATTTTGATTGCAACCAGATTGGAGCCCAACAACTTGATGTCCCATTGGTTTGATCCTACGTCTGCTTTACTTACAACCCCAAGAATGTATGATGGTCCTCTTCCTGCACACCCTACTACACAGCCCAATCTTGTTGCAAGTATTGCACATCAACTTTGTAGCTTGACAATTTCATCATTTTTGCACCGTGCTTTCTGAAACCTTCTAGTGTCTTATTTTCTCCTTTTGACTTACCATGACACTTGCTGCACGTATGAGTGGCCTCAATCTTCACGCTTGTTGCCTCCCCTTGCATGTTGACCTGTGAAGCAACCTCTTCCCACGGCCTGACCGTCTCAGTGGTCAGTGCTCACATCAGCTCATTTTCAAGTTGCAACTTCTGTGAGGCATCTTTGCCTCACAGTCTATGGGAAAATCCAAAGTTCAATACCATTTCAAATAGTCTAAGCTGTTTTAAAGCATCCTAATTACCCTGATTCATTGGGAACAGCTATTTTAATCAACAGGTGAAAAAACAGCTCTCTACAGTTGGTCTGTGGACAGTCATGGTTAAGACAAAGGAACTAAGGACCTGTGGCTGTGCGTTGTGGTTCACAAGTCAGGAAAAGGGCTATTAGACCATATCTAAATGTTTTCAAGTTCCAGTGGCTACAGTGCAAAGCATTATTAAATACAAGATGTTCAGTACCGTGGAAAATCTCTGAGAATGTGGTCGGAAGCTAAAAGTGACACCTGTGCTAGCCTGGAAGATAGAGAGGTGAAAAAGAATCCAGTGATCATCACCAAGGCCAAACTGCTCACCTGCACAACCTCTCTCTTTGTGTCACTGTGACTTCATGTGCATCACCAGCACATTGAGGTAAACAAACACTTTTATAGGATAAACACTTTTACTTGGCTTTTCAGAGGTCACAACAACTGTGTGATATAAAAGTGTCCAGGAGTGATGCCGAGATGGCTTTAATATTATAAATTATGTTGATGGTTTGCTAGCTAGTTAAAGAAAAGAGCTAAATATGCATCAGAAGCTATAGAATATTACCTTTGGAATGTTATGGAATATTCCCTTGTAATTTAAGCTGTATAGTTAACGTTTCCTGGCTTATTCAGTAACTGTCTTTTTCCTTCAGAGTGGTGTCCTTTGACAAACCAGACCAATATTCTCAGACAACTTTGCAAAGCTAATAGGACTAGTTTCAAAACAAATACATTTTGGTTTTGCATAGCCTCCTAGAGAACATTAACTTCTCTGGGGTTAAACTGTTTATACTGAGAATAGCAACTTAACAGATGCACTGACTGATTATGCACTATTATAGACAAGTTTAATCTAATAAATATTTATGTTCATACATGCATTTGTGACTTTGCATTTGAAAGGTTCCTAATCCTGTCTATGTGCAGATGGTTTTGAGCTACACGTAGCATCCTTAACAGAAAGCAGACACCGTAGACCTCTTAGTTTTGTTTGACACATTTATTGAGAAATTTTCATTAAAAGATTTAGATTTATCTATTAAGAGCTAGTGATGGGTAAATGAGGCGTCATGAAGCATTTCGACCCATAGGGAAACTGTATTGATACTGTGTCGATACTGTGTCACTGAATACTGCCACCTACTAGACCTTAAAAATCACTACAGGCAACCTAGTTGACGGACTGATTTGATGACCTAGTCTATACAAAATGTTTTAAGTCATTGTATTTTATTGTGTATTATAGTATTTCATATATTGTTACATAAAAAAATCTTTGATATTCTTAGATACAGTCAATAAATAATGTGAACATGAAAAAGTGAATGTGTTTGAAATAAGGATGCTTGTGGACTTTTTTTCACAAATTTTTATTCAAAAAAATAAGTTTTTCCAACGTTTTGAATTTTAGTCTGTTACGCTTTTTTGAAACAACTTCTCCAGCTGTAGAAAATACTTGCTCACACGGAACAGATGAGGCTGGAGTGCAAAGATATTGTAAGGACAGCCGGAAGAGATTTGGATAAATAGTCTTTTGGTTTTGCTAGTATATCAAAGGATTCTGGAGACCTGGCAATATTGCCCTCTGCCAGGTATTTCTGCACCTCCTGGATGGCATCAGCAGTGGCACTTTTGGTTTGTCTGCTTATTTCAGCCAAAGGTTATCTAAAAACAACAATTTGGCATTTAAGTACATGATGTCCAAACAACAAACAAATAATGCTGAATAACATGCCTGATGACAACAGCTGTTGTGAAGACGGTCCAGGCTGGGGCTCGTTTGTGCGTGTACTTTTTGGCCACCATTTTTTTGATGGTCTGAAAATCATTCAAATCAAAAATACATTTAAATGAAAGATGACATAAATTGGATTTATCAACTACTACTTTAGATCATTTCCACACAAACCTTTCTGGTTGGCAAAACATATGAGGGCTCAAGGACTTGAACCAGTTCACATTTCACTGCTGCAGACTACATAGCAGGAAGCTCGCGGCTAAAAGTTGGTGCTGTTCCCTGTACTGTTACTGTTCCCAGTACTGTTACTGTCCCCGGTACTGTTACTGTTCCCAGTACTGTTACTGTCCCCGGTACTGTTACTGTTCCCAGCCGGTTTCAGTGGAACAGTTGCTGTCCGCGTTTGAAAGATCAAGCTCTCGGCTGGGAGTACACGTACATCCGCTAGCATTTAGCTGTGACCCGCTAGCATCTAGCCCCGGTTCGCTAGCATCTGGCCCCGGTTCACTAGCTTCTAGCCCCGGTTCGCTAGCATCTAGCCGTGATCCGATAGCATCTAGCTAGAAAAGAGCAAGCTCTCGGCTCGGAGTACACCACGAACATCTACTAGTCGAGAGTTTGCTCTTTCAAATGCGGACAGCAACTGTTCCACTGAAACTAGCTGTGATCCGCTAGCATCCAGCTCTGACCATCACTTTGCTGTCGACTATATTGGACACTGAATAAACAATAACACGTAATAACTTGGTGTGTGTCATGAACTTTATTGATACTGATGTAAACCAAACAATCAATAGCTGACGTCCCTTGGCTTGCTAGATATTGTTAACTAAAGCTGTCAGTATCATTTGTAATATTATAATATATATAATAATAATATGGACTGTTTTACCACTCCGTAGGATGACTAATGGAACCAGCTATACGTTAAATAATAGTTACCTCGCTAGTGCTAGCTGGTGTTAGCTTACCCTGGTATAAGTGAATAAATTATTCTACAAACAATTTGTAGCCTTTATTTAACTTGGAACCGTTCGTTGTTGAATGTTCTCCAACGATACTGGAAACGTATTTAAAATTCAGTCTCGGCAGCGACGACAGTGATGAAGTAAATACACGCTCCATGCCGAGGTGAATTGACAACAACTATCTTCTGCGAGTACCGGAACTTGTTTTACCCGGCGGTGACGTATTTCCACTTTGTTGTGAAAAGGGCCCATGTGTTATGTATTGGCGCATTTCCACTAGGGCCTGCTTGGCGCGGTACGGTTCGATTCGCGACGGTTTGTGAGTGTTTCCATTAGTACCAGGAACCGTTTAGCCGGCCCCTTTGGGTACTTTTTTCGTACCGACTCGCTTGAGGTTCTAACCGTTCCAAAGCGGTACAGTTCTGTGACGTGGAAGAACAGCATGACACTGATTGGCCAGGGAGTGTCGTCACAGGTTGCGTCAGGAGAGCGACTCCTCCGCTATGCTATGGACTCCTCAGCCATTTTTAAAACCCAAGGAGCGAAGTCTGTTCCCTGGTCAAACGCCGAGGTACAAACCTTTCTGTTAATAATCAGCGATCAAAAAAATCCAGGGCGAACTGGATGGGGCCACTAGAAATGTAAAGGTTTTTAGCGAGGTTTCCGCGCTAATGGCCACTCATGGCTACCAGCGGTCCGTTCAGCAGTGCCGGTCGGTCCAAGCTAAAAAAGCTTAACGCGATTACCGGGCGGTGAAGGACCATAACGGACGCAGCGGAGCAAACCGCAAAGACTGGAAATGGTTCCAGCAAATGGATGTCATATACGGTCACCGGCCAGCCAGTAACGGAAGAGAAAACGTGCTGGACACGGCGATGTCGGTGCTGGAGGCCATGGAGAATGGTGAGTGTATTGTGATTTCAGTTTTACTACTAGGCTCGTAAAAGATGTAATATGAACGTAATATGAACGCATCTATTGTGAACGCAGGAATTTAGAGCTGTGTTTGTAGTTAATGTTACCACCACAGTCACTACTGTACAATAGCTAGCTCTTAGCCTTGCTAGTTGCTAGTTAGCTGTAGCCATAGCAGCGATGACGTGCTACACATTTTGTGCAGTTACGCTATATTGTTGTTGCTTTCACGGGAGTGCTTGTGTTTAATATTTGTTATTTTTTACGTTCAAGATTCCCCTTCCACTTACGAGGCGAGCGGAGTTGGCGGAAAATGTTTCCTTCAACCGGGCTTTCCTCGGGGTGCTTGGCGAACTTGTGAACACCATGCGAGACAGACGCCAGTAAAAGCACACAAAATGTTGCTTGTAGTACTATAAATATTTATTTCATATAAATTTGCTTTTTGCACTTTTTTAAACTATAACTATAATTTACATATGTTGTACTTTAAATATCTATATTTCATAATAAAGTTTGATTTCATTTGATTGTATGACTGATGCTTTTTATGCAGGGTGTGTTCAGCCTGTTTGAGTAATACCAAATTATTATCAATAATTAGAGCAACCACATACAATAATGAAGATAAAGATAAATAAGATACAATAATGCTATTTGTTAAGGGGTGTTGTGCCGGTGTTGTGGTCGCATACAAATGCCGGTGTTGTGGTCGCATACAAATGATGTCACGACACTACAACCCGCGCGCCAACAGCGACTCCACCCACATTGGGGTGGTTCACCATTGTAATGGAAACACAACGCGACCGTACCGTTCCGTTGCGAAGCGACCCGTATCGAACCGTACCGCGCCAAGCAGGCCCTAGTGGAAATGCGCTATATGATGCATGTGTTGCTTTTCTGGCTCAATGCCTTATAGGCATGCAGCAAGCCGCTGAATTTGCCCCTCTGAATCATTTCACCTGTGCGCTTTACTCAATATGCCGTGTTTCCAGTTAGATTTGAGGCATAAAATGATGCTGGCTCCTCATACATATATGAACTAGTTATGTATGATCCAATTGAGTTTTGCCTGGCCCAAGACCTTACAGGCATACAGCAGGCCTCTGAACTTGAATGTGTGATCCATTTCACCTGTGCGCTTAACTACTCAATATGCTGTGTTTCCAGTTAGATTTGAGGCATAAAATGATGCTGGGCCAGGCCAAAGTCAGGTTTCTCATACATATTTACCTACTCATACATACTTACCTACTCAATATGCCGTGTTTCAAATTAGATTTGAGGTATTAAATGATGTTGGATCAGGCTAAAATCACGTTCCTCTCTTAGGGAGTGACCTGTTCTTCATGATGCATTTGTTATTTCTCTGGCCCACCATCAATAAGGCTTTCAATAAGCTTCTGAAACTGCCCCTTTAAATGCATTTCACCTATATGCCCACTGCTCAATATATCATGTTGTGTGCGGGTATTTCTTCTTACGATTAATTTGTGTTCTAGAACAGCATTTCTGTGTTTTTAGTTTTCAAATCTAAGAATATGTTTCCTTACGTTAGAAATGCTGACGAATTCAATCATCATGTACAAATCACGTACAATTGGAACAACTTGAAATAGAAACCATTTACAAAAGGAATGCTTTCATTACATTTTTATTTTTTTTCTACATTCACAAAATCAGTATGGGAATAATGAATAGTTTTTTTGATTTTCCGATTATAATTGTCAATTGAATATCAAATGAACAAATGATACACGGATTGAAACCACTCGACGTGTCGTGATAAAAAGGGAGCACAAATGAACAAAACAAAAACAAATACAAGCCAGGGAAGGGAGCTGGCTGAAAACAAAAGCACATGGAGGAAATCCACTCAACGTGTCGTGATCAAAAAGGGAGCACAAACGAACAAAATAAATGTAAGCCAGGGAAGGGAGCTGGCGGAAAACAAAAGAACAAAAACTAAAAAATATATAGAGAAGAAACAGCTTGGGGAAAACTTGAGAAAGGCCAGAAAGGGCGCAGGAGAAGAGACCTCGAAAAATAGTAGAGCGAGAGAGAGAGAAACGACTGCTCAATAACCGGGTATAAGGCTGGCTGCAAGAGCGAGAGGCAACAAACAACTCAGCAGTGAGGCACTGCAACCGTGCCCATTAAATAGGGGAAGGCACAGCTGCAGGTCCTCACCACTGATTGCGTCTCCCATGAGTATTAGCTTGTGGGTTCCCTCCAGTGGCGACAGGAGGGATGGTCCTGGACCCAGCCCTGACATTACCACGAGTATTAGCTCATGGGTTCCCTCCAGTGGCAACAGGAGGGATGGTCCTGGACCCAGCCCTGACAGAGCCCCCCCTCCTAGGCCCAAGACCCCGTGGGCCCAGAGCGATGGCCCTGTCGCGGTAGAAGCCAGAAATCAGGGCTGGACTCAGGATACGGGACCGGGGAACCCAGGAGCGCTCCTCGGGGCCGTACTCCTTCCAATCGACGAGGAACTGCTCGCGACCCCGGACACGGCGCACGTCCAACAAACGGCGGACGGTGTAGGTGGGGAACCCGCTAACGACACGCGGGGCGGCAGCCTGTGGGCCGCCGCACAGAAATGGCCGAAGGAGAGACACGTGGAACACGAGATGGAGGATGGAGCAATCCTCTAGGTTTACTGTGCGGTGCCTTGCCCCGATTACAAGTCTCACAGGTGGCCACGAAGGACCCGACCGCCTGATCCATCTGAGGCCACCAGAACCTCTGTCTGATAAACTCCAAAGTCCTACATGCCCCAGGGTGGGCCGTGAAACGTGCCGTATGACCCCAGGTAAGGACCTTGCGCTGCACCGCGGTAGGCACGTAAAGACACCCAGGTGGTTCCCCACCAGGACCAGGCTCCTTAGGGAGCTCCTTAAGGACCAGTTTTTCAATGTCCCACTGAATGGGAGCGACCACCACCTCAGGGGAGAGCACGGTCCCGGGGGGGTCGGTCTCGGGATCCGGCTCCCACTGCCTGGACAGGGCGTCGGGCTTCGTGTTTTGTGACCCCGGGCGGTAGGACAGCGTAAACTCAAAGCGGCTAAAAAACAAGGCCCACCTAGCCTGTCTGGGGTTGAGCCGTTTGGCCTGCTGGAGGTAGGACAGGTTTTTATGATCTGACCATACTAGGAAGGGATGGCAGGCCCCCTGGAGCCAGTGGCGCAATTCCTCAAGTGCCAGCTTGACGGCTAATAATTCCTTGTCCCCCACGTTGTACCTCCGCTCATGACCTAAAAGAAGTATTTAGTAAACGTAAAGCCGGCTTCTTACCCATTCACACAGCTCACGACATCTCCATCGATCTCCAGCATAACACTTCTCCTCCTAGGGGGTGGTTGTTTTCATTAGCTTTGCCCGAACGCAAAGCTATGGAGTAATACATCCAGGAATCCCTTGCTGTTGGGATTATTCGGCCGTCCACGTCTCCAGCCGGGGCTGGATTTTTCTTTGTGGGGAAAAAGGACGGGGGGGCTCAGGCCCTGCATTGACTACAGGGGTTTGAACAAAATCACAGTTAAGGACCGTCATCTCCTTCCTCTCATGTCATCCACTTTTGAAGCATTACAGCAGGCGTCGGTTTTCACCAAGTTAGACCTGCGGAGTGCTTACAATCTGTTACGGGTGAGAGAAGGAGATGAGTGGAAAACCGCTTTCATCACGCCCTCACTCCTTCTAGAGAATCACCTGTATGTCAAGCGAGAGAAATCAGTTTTCCATGCTGAAGAGGTTTCATTTCTAGGGTTCGTGGTTTCGAAAAACTAGCTGGCCATGAATACAGCTAAAACTCGCGCTGTAGCCCATTGGCCCACTCCCACGTCGGTACGCCTTGTTCAACGCTTCCTTGGTTTCGCCAACTTTTACAGACGCTTTATCAAGGGCTACAGTTCCTTAGCTGCCCCTCTCTTCGCTCTCACCAGTAAGAAAACGGAGAGGTTCGTATGGACCCCTGAGGCTCAAAAGGCGTTTGAGGACCTTAAGAAATGCTTCATAGGGGCTCCGGTTTTGCGAGTGCCCGACCCTGAGTTACCCTTCATCGTAGAAACCGACGCGTCCGACATGGGAGTAGGGGCCATCCTGTCCCAACGGGTGGGCGAGCCACCGCGATTGCACCCGTGCGCTTACTTCTCGCATCGTTTTACCCCCGCAGAAGTAAGCGCACGGGTGCAATCGCGGTGGCTCGCCCACCCGTTGGGACAGGATGGCCCCTACTCCCATGTTTTCTTACTAGTGAGAGCAAAGAGAGGGGCAGCTAAGGAACTGTAGCCCTTGATAAAGCGTCTGTAAAAGTTGGCGAAACCAAGGAAGCGTTGAACAAGGCGTACCGACGTGGGAGTGGGCCAATGGGCTACAGCGCGAGTTTTAGCTGGATCCATGGCCAGCTGGTTTTTCGAAACCACGAACCCTAGAAATGACACCTCTTCAGCATGGAAAACTGATTTCTCTAGCTTGACGTACAGGTGATTCTCTAGAAGGGGTGAGGGTGTGATGAAAGCGGTTTTCCACTCATCTCCTTCTCTCACCCGTAACAGGTTGTAAGCACTCCTCAGGTCTAAACTTGGTGCAAACCGATGCCTGCTGTAATGCTTCAAAAGTGGATGACATGATAGGAAGGAGATGACGGTCCTTAACTGTGATTTTGTTCAAACCCCTGTAGTCAATGCAGGTCCTGAGCCCCCCGTCCTTTTTCCCCACAAAGAAAAATCCAGCCACGGCTGGAGACGTGGACGGCCGAATAATCCCAACAGCAAGGGATTCCTGGATGTATTACTCCATAGCTTTGCGTTCGGGCAAAGCTAATGAAAACAACCACCCCCTAGGAGGAGAAGTACCGGGGAGGAGATCGATGGAGATGTCGTGAGCTCTGGGAATGGGTAAGAAGCCGGCTTTACGTTTACTAAATACTTCTTTTAGGTCATATGCGACAGGGACCTTATCAAGGCCCTTGATCTCTCCCTGGCCTTTCCCTTGGGGTGTCCGGAGAGGAGTCAAGCATGACTTCCCACACACCCCACCCCAACGACTGATGGTAAGATTAAGCCAATCTATGTCTGGGTTATGGCATTGGAGCCAAGGGGAGCCCAAAATAAGTCGGAGACTGGGTGCTGCTATAACGTAGGGGGTGATGGTTTCATGGTGAGTACCTATTTCAACAAACAGAGGAACATTTTGGTGGGTGATTTGTCCAGAGGTAAGCACACAACCATCGACTGCAGATACCGAGAGCGGTTTGTCCAAGGGGACCAGGGGAATAGCGAGAGACGACACAAGAGAGGCGTCGATGAAATTACCCGCGGCACCCGAGTCGACTAACGCCAGCAGCCTATGTTCACTGGACCCCCTCCATGAGATGACCACCTGGGGAGTTAGACCTGAAGCAGGGGAATAGCTGTCATGACCCATTGGGTGTACCCTATTCACCGATGGGTCTGCTCTTTTCCCTGCAGTTCGGGGCAGTTAGCGATTTTGTGTTCAGGGTCCCCACAATAAAGGCACCTACCCCCGCGTAAGCGATCTTGCCTCTCCACTCTTGAGAGACGCGTGTGTCCCAACTCCATGGGCTGTTCGCTTTTCTCCTCGGTCTCGGTCGCTGTTTTGCGCAAAGGGGGGGGGGGGGGTCGGTGGATGGGACATGTTTGCCCTGTGATCGCCGGTGTTGTCTACAGTTGCGTAGGCGATTGTCGATTCTGATGGTGAGTTCGATCATGCTGTCGAGGTCAGCAGGAGGGTCCCTGAGGGACAACTCGTCTTTGATTACCTCGCTCAACCCCTCTGTATATATGGCCCCTAAAGCCTCTGATCCCCAATCGCTTTCTGCCGCCAGGGTATGGAATTGTAGGAAGTACTCAGCAACCGTTAAATTGCCCTGGCGCATACGCAATAATTTTGATCCTGTTAGGCCGCCGGATGCGGGGTGGTAAAACGCCTGCCACATAACCTGTGAGAAGCGGTCAAATGTCACGCAGGCTGTTTCTCCCACACGGGGGTGGCCCACTGTAATGCCTTTCCTGAGAGCAGAGCCATTACGTATGCGACTTTGGACCGTTCAGAAGGAAAACGTGAAGGTTGTTGCTCGAATATAAGGGAGTATTGGAGCAAAAACCCCCTGCAATCATCGGGATCACCGTTGTACCGCGCAGGAGCAGGCAGTACAGGCTCGCAACGAGCAATGTTGGCTGACTCGGGTGATGCGGCGAGAGCGAGAGCGCTAGGGGAAGCGTTAGATTGACTAGCTCCCTGGACAGCGGTAGAGATGTTTTGCAGCTGAGCTAGGATCTGTTGTAACGCCTGTTCGTGCCTACCGATAGCCTGTCCTTGCATAGCCAGAGCTGATCTCAACTCGCCGATATCTAGAGGGTTTGCCGGGTCCATAGTTGAGGCGGAGTTGTTCTGTAACGCGAACCCCCAGGGAACAGGGGACTCGCTGGGTTTTTGTAGGAGATGAACCCAGGGGCAAAACCCAAAAGAAAACACGACAAACTGAGACCTCTGCCACTAAGCGGGAAACGCGGAAAAAGAAAACTGAGTAAAAACTCAGAAAACGAAAACAAAAAACACACGGAGGAAACCATTCGATGTGTCGTGATAAAAAGGGAGCACAAACGAACAAAATAAATGTAAGCCAGGGAAGGGAGCTGGCTGAAAACAAAAGAACAAAAACTAAAAAATATATAGAGAAGAAACAGCTTGGGGAAAACTTGAGAAAGGCCAGAAAGGGCGCAGGAGAAGAGACCTTGAAAAATAGTAGAGAGAGAGAGAGAAACGACTGCAAAACAAAAATCCAGAAAAATACATTGTATGATTTTTAAATAATTAATTTCCATTTTATTGTGTGAAATAAGTATTTGATAACCTATCAACCAGTAAGAATTTTGGCTCTCACAGACATGTTACTTCTTCTTTAAGAAGCCCTCCTGTTCTCCACTCATTACCTGTATTAACTGCACCTGTTTGAACGTGTTACCTGTATAAGACACCTGTCCACAAACTCAATCAGTCAGACTCCAACATCTCCACAATGCCCAAGACCAGAGAGCTGTGTAAGGACAGGGATAAAATTGTAGACCTGCACAAGGCTGGGATGGGCTACAGGACAACAGGCAAGCAGCTTGGTGAGAAGGCAACAACTGTTGGTGCAATTATTAGAAAATGGAAGAAATGCAAAATAACGGAAAATCTCCCTCGGTCTGGGGCGCCATGCAAGATCTCACCTCGTGGAGCATCAATGATCTTGAGGAAGGTGAGGAATGAGCCCAGAACTACACAGCAGGACCTGGTCAATGACCTGAATAGAGCTGGGACCACAGTTTCAAAGAAAACAATCAGTAACACTCTACGCCGTCAAGGATTAAAATCCTGCAGTGCACGCAATGTGCCCTTCCTCAAGCCAACGCATGTCAAAGCCCGTCTGAAGTTTGCACATGACCATCTGAATGATCCAGAGGAGGATTGGGAGAAGGTCATGTGGTCTGATGAGACAAATAGAACCTATTGGTTTAAACTCCACTCGTCAAGTTTGGAGGAAAAAGAATGATGAGTACAACCCCAAGAACACCATCCCAACTGTGAAGCATGGCGGTGGAAACGTCATTCTTTGGGGATGCTTTTCTGCAAAGGGGACAGGATGACTGCACCGTATTGTGGGAAGGATGGATGGGGCCAGGTATCGTGAGATTTTGGCCAACAACCTCCTTCCCTCAGTAAGAGCACTGAAGATGGGTCGTGGCTGGGTCTTCCAGCATGATAACGACCCAAAACTGGCCTAGCCAGTCTCCAGACCTGAATCCAATAGAAAATCTTTGGAGGGAGCTTAAAGTCCGTGTGGCCCAGCGACAGCCACGAAACCTGAAGGCTCTGGAGGAGATCTGTATGGAAGAGTGGGCCAAAATCCCTGCTGCAGTGTGTGCAAACCTTGTCAAGAACTACAGGAAACGTCTCATCTCTGTAATTGCAAACAAAGGTTTCTGTACCAAATATTAAGTTTCTTTTTCTGGTGTATCAAATACTTATTTCACACAATAAAATGGAAATTAATTATTTAAAAATCATACAATGTATTTTTCTGAATTTTTGTTTTAGATTCCATCACTCACAGTTGAAGAGTACCTATGATCAAAATTACAGTCTTCTACATGCTTTGCAAGTGGGAAAACCTGAAAAATCAGCAGTGTATCAAATACTTGTTCTCCCCACTGTAGACTGTGGTGCGCTGGAGGAAGAGGACGAGGGCAGCGGGCGCAGGTGGGATGCGGCAGCCGAAGAACTGCAGGGGCTGGGCCGGCTCTGGCTCGGCCGCACTGTCTTTCCCTGGCCGATGAGGAAGGTCAGCTTAGGCCTGTTTGGTGCTTCCGGGATGGCCGTGGGCCGCACGGGTTGAGATGCGGAGAAAGAGAGAGACGATCCAGGGCCCGTCTTCGAGACGCTGCTGCTGTTGCTGCTGCCAGGCTTTGAGCCACCGTGGTCCTCCTTCACGGGAGAGTTATTCTGCAAAGTGAACAGCGGTCAGTTATGGGAAATCTGAATATCAGGAACAGAAAGTAAGAGTTTAACAGTGTAAACAAACAAAACACAGCCCTCTCAATTATACTAGTGAACAATAACAACCAGTTCCCAGTCAGATTTCCTGGCATGGTGCAGTGATGTGGTGATACCTTCGCCATGTGAGGAGGAAGCTGTGGACCGATGAAGGAGGTGGAGGTGTACTGAGGCCCGTTCACCTTGGCCGTGCTGACCGGGTGAGGGGAGCAATGACCGGGACCATGGGTCACAGAGTTACAGTCTCCGTTTTTAAGATCTGTTGACCTAAAAATGATGGATGGGGGGGGGGGGATAAAAGTGTATAAAATGCCTTTTTAAATATTCCACTATTCAAAAATCTGGAGCTGGTTTAAACATTAGGTTGAAATTACCGCATGTAGAACAGTAAGTATGCCTGTTGGTTCAGCACTGATCGTATGTCACTTACATATACTGATGCATCATTCATCTCATACCACTGCTCATTACTAGTTTGTAATGTATAATTGAAACTTGGAAAGAAAGTTGACCCTTATGCACCTGAGTGACGTTAAGTTGGTAATAGTCCTCAGTAGTAGGTCGCTTGGCGCTGGGTGAAGACCTGTCTGGGTCGGAGCTGAGGCGTCGCACACACTTCCGCTCCTCACGCGCTCGTCTGCCTTCTCTAGATCCTGGCGCACCAGACAGAGACGCCATCACATCTTCCCTGCAGTCATCGCAGTTGGGCACAAAGGTGTCCGCGGTTGCCACAGGCCTTTCTAAAGCCACGTGCCCGTCGCCCCCCTGTGAGCAGAGGTTGTGGTTGGCCTCTGGGGGCGCCGTGGTGCCTTTCGTCACATGGGTGTCGTGGCAATAGATGGGCTCCTCAGCCGAGGCCATCTGGGTGCGAGGCGTGGTGTCGGTTGGCTTAGCTGGCGTCTCGGGGGCTGAATGGGGCCTGTGCGGAGGCGGGGAGGGGGTCCTCCTTCACGGGAGAGTTATTCTGCAAAGTGAACAGCGGTCAGTTATGGGAAATCTGAATATCATGAACAGAAAGTAAGAGTTTAACAGTGTAAACAAACAAAACACAGCCCTCTCAATTATACTAGTGAACAATAACAACCAGTTCCCAGTCAGATTTCCTGGCATGGTGCAGTGGTGTGGTGATACCTTCGCCATGTGAGGAGGAAGCTGTGGACCGATGAAGGAGGTGGAGGTGTACTGAGGCCCGTTCACCTTGGCCGTGCTGACCGGGCGAGGGGAGCAATGACCGGGACCATGGGTCACAGAGTTACAGTCAATAAAAGTGTATAAAATACCTTTCTAAATATTCCACTATTCAAAAATCTGGAGCTGGTTTAAACATTAGGTTGAACTTACCGGATGTAGAACAGTAAGTATGCTTGTTGGTTCAGCACTGATCGTATGTCATTTACAGATACTGATCCATCGTTCATCTCATACCACTGCCCATTACCAGACTGAAATAAAAACATTATTCCATCCATTAGCTAGAGTAGAAACTCAGTGCAAAAACGTAGAGAATGCTGAAACCGGGCAGCACATCAAACCTTCACATAGCAGTAGTAGTGTCCGGCGTGGCAGCTAATCCCGGAGTGGACCAGCACAGCGTACAGGCCGTAGAGCTGTGGCTCTCCGTGGGACTGTGACATGAACGGACGCATGTCCAGATACTCTGGGTACCTCATGTCCTGCACAGGAGGACAGAGAACAGTTGTGCAACGGCATAGATCACGTGAAACGACTAAGGAAAGTGTACAACAGTGCGGCAGAATTAAGTACGGTGGCCAAACCTTTGCAATTTTGTCTCCGTTGAAGTGAGCGAAGCGCTTTAGAGCAATGGTGAGGACATTGGAGCTACGGTGGACGGTAAATCTTTTTGAGGCTTGAACCATTTTCTTACATCTACAAACACAACCAAATTCACAATGAGGACAGAAAAGATAATAGGCAACACAGACCACAGTAAATTCATCACTAGTGGTCCCATGACAACAAATAGAGCTTGGTTTATCTCCAGAGATAAACCGGTGTGCCTCATACTTATCCAAGATAGTCTTGCCGTGTGTTAAGGGACAGAAGTAAAGAGCACCTTGAAGAAGTTGATGAGGTGGTTTCAGAGAAGCGAAAACACACCTCATATAGTACAGAAATGTACAGACGACATTTATAAACACAACTATTCGTACGCCTTGCCGGGGGGGGTGGCGAATGCATTTGGGTGTCTGCTACCTGTTTGTTGTTGCCATAAAGGCAATCCCCTGCATTGTTTTGAGATTGTGGTGCGCGATTTCAAAATAAGAGCGGAAAGCGCGAAGACAGGGACGAAAAGTGCGGCACGAAACAGACGCTTAATGAGGCGCAAATGTGCTCTGGGGACGGACACACAGCAGGTAATGGGAGAGATGGCGAGGGGGTCGTTAGTGACGGGGCGAGTGCAAGGAGACCTGGTTACAACATAAAACTGGGAGGGGGGAAAAAAAGGTGTTAGTGGCTCATGCAAGAGGACGCAATTTGGGGGGGGGGGGTTGAGCAGTGAAGTTACCAGAGTGCCGTGTATCTCCAAGCGGCTCAAGTTTAGGAAGTCTAGAAACTTTGGGAGTTGCCCATCCAACTACAAACAGAAGTAAAATGACGCATTTGTAAAAACTCCACCAAAACACAAAAGGCATGTTATTGAAAATCTGAGGTCAGATTAGGGATTCTTTGGAGTAGACTTCCATGTCGGTTTCACCGTAGTTA
The DNA here is from genome assembly GCF_052324685.1 of Brachyhypopomus gauderio. NCBI lineage: Eukaryota > Metazoa > Chordata > Actinopteri > Gymnotiformes > Hypopomidae > Brachyhypopomus > Brachyhypopomus gauderio. The sequence goes on from NW_027506996.1 coordinate 318,493, forward strand.
TAAGGTAGCATACTGTTTTCTACAAGCACAATTGGAATTATAAATGCTACAAAAAATAAATTATACATTGTGTAAAACAAAAAAACAGTAAAGTCCAGTGACTTTCACGTGTTTCAGTGCTGCTTAAGTAAGTTTGGCTAGAACTCTCACCTGGTGGAGGTGGTGGCGTGGGGCTCTAGGTGGAGACCTAAACCATCAGAGGTTCAACCCTGTTGTTTCTCCACCTCAGACGCAGTTTCCTCCTCTTCTTTTTGACCTGGTCTGCTGGCCCTGAGGAGGAGATAAAGCCTTTTAGCAGCCTAGATTAGGTTGCCAACGATCTGTTTCCCAGGGTGTCTCAGTTCTGCTGACTGTTTGATGACCCTAATTAAATAGCAATTGTAGTTTTTATTAAAGCCATCATTTTAAGTGTTAATTCAGGTTAATATCTAAAGCAAGGCTATCAAGTTCTACTGGTAGAAGCCCGCAGCTCTGTATAACTTAGTGCGCGACATGTTTTAACATTAGTGATTAATTTCATCAGCTAATCAAGTGTTTGCTGAGGTGAGTCAGGTGTGTTAAGAGGGGAAAATGCTGAGGGATGCATTGCAGATCAGAAAAGAGCGTGGACCTAGGGGACTAGAGCGTGGACTTAGGGGACTAGAGCGTGGGCCTAGGGGACTAGAGCGTGCGCCTAGGGGACTAGAGCTTGGGCCTAGGGGACTAGAGCGTGGGCCTAGGGGACTAGAGCGTGGGCCTAGAGTGTGGGCCTAGGGGACTAGAGGGTGGGCCTAGGGGACTAGAGGGTGGGCCTAGGGGACTAGAGCGTGGGCCTAGGGGACTAGAGCGTGGGCCTAAGGGGACTAGAGGGTGGGCCTAAGGGGACTAGAGGGTGGGCCTAAGGGGACTAGAGGGTGGGCCTAAGGGGACTAGAGCGTGGGCCTAAGGGGACTAGAGCGTGGGCCTAGAGTGTGGGCCTAGGGGACTAGAGCGTGGGCCTAGGGGACTAGAGCGTGGGCCTAAGGGGACTAGAGGGTGGGCCTAGGGGACTAGAGCGTGGGCCTAGGGGACTAGAGCGTGGGCCTAGGGGACTAGAGCGTGGGCCTAAGGGGACTAGAGGGTGGGCCTAAGGCGACTAGAGGGTGGGCCTAAGGGGACTAGAGCGTGGGCCTAAGGGGACTAGAGCGTGGGCCTAAGGGGACTAGAGCGTGGGCCTAAGGGGACTAGAGCGTGGGCCTAGGGGGCTAGAGCGTGGGCCTAGGATACTGGTACTACCAAGATAAAGGAGATAAGTAATCACTTTAAAACAACTTAATACATTTTATTTGGATCATATGAAACATTCTGACCTGATTTGGTGCTCTCAACATCCTCCTCCTCTGGTTTGCTTCTGCAATCCAGAGCGCCGCCCTGCAGGGCGTCCTCTCCCTTTCCCATCTCCTTATTGTCCTCCTGAAATAATTTACTAAATTAACTGAAGTTTGAACAGCGGTCTAATTAAGAGGACAGTCAGGAACATTGAGGCACATTAAACACCTCATTGGCTGGGAGGGAAACCTGCCTCATGAACAACACTGTTTATTGGCTGGATGGGGCTGGGCATGTTGGCACCCTCCTCCTCCTCCTTCTTCTCCTCCACTCGCCTCTCTTCCTGCTCCGCCTCCTCACGCTCTTTTCTGTCCCTACAGGAAGAGTAAACCCTTCAAAATATATATTTCACCAGAACCAAAACAGTACTGTCTCTCTCACACACACGGTTTCCTGACCTCTCTTCCCGTATTATCCGCACTCGTTCCGCTCGCTCCTTCCTGTCTTGCTCCTCCCAGGCCCGCTGCTTGGCCGTGTCCCTCTGCACACGCTCAGAGATCGCCTCGTAGTCCTCAGCGATGTTGCTCAGGAGCCATTTCAGGCCTCTCCTGATGGACTTGTCCACCGTCCGGCCGTAGCCCAACACCGCCGAGCACGGCTCCTGGTGAGGTCAGCACAAGTTCAGCCTCGTCTCGTTGGCTTGTTTTCTCAAAGGTACAGCTGGATTGTACCCCCCCCCCCCCCCCCAAGGAAAACCTTGTAGGCTACCAAGTTTCTCCCCACTGTGAAGATGCTCACTGAATAAATACTCACAAGCTGACAGCGACATTTTTGCTCATTGACCAGCTTCTCCAGTGATAGGCTCTCAATGATGTCGGCTTCAGGCAATGCTCCTTCCTGGTCCTGCTTATTGGCCAGTCTGGGGGGGGGGGGGGGGGGGGGGGGGGGGGTATAGAGTGAGCTGTGTGTGTACGCCAAGTGAAAGCTCTCACAAACACATGACTCAAGGTCTGCACTTCAGAGCACTGAAGAGGGGTGTGTGTGTGTGTGCGTGTATGTGCCTAACACGGACAAAACACAAACAACACCGGACAACCAATACATCCTCATGGTGTCTGCCGTCTGCGATGTTGTGTCTCGTGATGTCTGTTACCAAAATATCACGTTGGAGAACCATCTATGACAGGAGATGTCATGTGGAAGATCTAAGGTCTGTGCTGCTCACAGTGACGTTGTAGGAACTATGGTGTTGAAGTGCAGGGGTGCTCTGAAGGCTGCGAGGAGGTGCAGGAAACGAGACGCGTGTGAGACGCGTGTGAGACGTAACGAGAGACGTGCCACTCACACTAGGACGGGCTTGCCGGCGATTCGAGGGTGTCCGAGGACCTCGGCCATGGTGGCTCTGGTCTCATGGATCCGCTGGATGTCGCTGGAGTCCACCACGAACACCACGCCGTGCGACTCTGAGTAATAGTTCTCCCAGATGCCGCGGATGCGCTTCCCGCCGCCGAGGTCGAAGATGGTCACCTGGAACTTGCCTCGTTTCAGGTCCACCTTGGAGAAGCCCACCGTGGGGGCCACATTGACTGGGTTCTCTGAGGGAGAGACATGCGTTACTGTGAGACTACGGTGCGCTTAGCGACCCGCAGTAGCTTTAACCTTGGAGCGAGCTGAACTTGTACCGACTCCGAGAGCGAGACTGGAGAGTTTCAGCCTTTACCCAGAGCTTTACTGCTCATCTCATTAGCGTCCGTCTACATCACACCCCTGCTCAAGGCTCTATATCTAACAGGCATTGCATTGAAGAATATTTAGCTGCTTCTGTCTACTGGGCCAACACAAGACAATGAGACCTGCAGGGGGTGGCACGTGCTCGTTACTGTGAGATATGTTGAATGCTAAAATGTTGGGAAACAAAAGCAAACTACTGTACTTTAGAGCCACGCCTTAAAACACATTACAATATTTAGAAGACCTTTTATATATTTAGAAGAAAAGATAGACTTTGAAAAAGAAGAGAATAATAAGTAAATAAAAGCAAGAAATTGCAGTTACAAATGACAAACCAGTATATTAATCACGATATGCTGTATGAAAGGGTGGGTATAAAACACTATGGCATCTGCACCTTGCCATTAGGAGTTTAAGGTGATGGATGAATGGCATACCACACACACACTCACACACACTCAGTGTAGCCTCACCTCCCTGAATGCCCCGCACGGTTGCAGTCTTGCCAGCGTTGTCCAGGCCCACCATAAACAACGTCACCTTCCTGTGAGCACACACAAGCACAACGCTCAATGACTCAGGCTGCGTGTGGGCACAGCCCCGTGAAATGTTCTGGCCCAGGACTGCCACAGTGTGTTGGGATTAGCTGGGGATTTGCACTTTAGTCCTGAAGGATTAGTGGCCAGGTTGTTGGAGGGCAGTGTTAGTGTTTAGCATTCGGTGACACTAAATTAGCAGTAGGCAGCAAGCTTTATCACCGACTTTGGAGTACTCTTTAAGATGGGGTTGTGTAGGGTGACCAAACGTCCGTATTTCCCGGGACATGTCCGTATTTCACGTCCTGTCCCGGGATATTTTTTAAAACCGTGGAAATGT